>NC_073691.1:214508369-214657622 GCF_029784155.1 Uranotaenia lowii
TATACTTCACTTTATGCTTGTGAAACCGTTTAAAATATGTCAATACTTGTCGTTGTATTGCATTTTATTATCTACTGATAATTGCACATCTTGATAATTAAAACTTTGATCATTTTCAACAGAAACTCAAATGACCATTTATGTTTTTTAGTTTTAATGCGTTAAACGTTTCTAGATGAAGTATGATGGTATAAGACATTTGTGGGCTAGGTTTCAAAGTACAATAGCGGAAAAATGGAAAAAAAATCCACGTACATTGTCAAAGTGTATCAATATATAGTATATCTAACTTAACAATCATACTTACGTTAGCTGATAGCGGACGAAATCAACAGGCAGGCGTCATAGTCGGGGACTGATCAAAGCTCTTATAAGTTCTTCTTCTTCTTTCTTCTCGTTTTAGTTTTTTAGTCAGAGAATGAAACTCTGAAACTCTCTATTAAGTTGAATTTAGAACTTCTCGCAAGCAAAACCTCACAAAAACTGCGTGCGTAATTTGATATTCGGCATTTGGAATCTCTCGACAATTTTTCACTTATCTTTAAAGCACGAAACTCTTAAACCTGTGTCACTTTATGGCAATCCAACGCAACTCATTTGTTCGATACGCCTTTCAACATCACCGGCACTAGGTCTACGCAGTCGTTCCTGCAAACAGTCGTTTGCTAGCTCCAACAGCTGCCGACCAACAACGCTCCAAAGAGGAAGCTGTTCAGGTTCAATCTTCCTGTCAACCATAGCTTCCCAATCGGCATCACGGGCCGTGACCCGTTCTAGCAAATCGGGCTCATCGCTCTGGGAAAGTATTGCGTGCAGTACTGCTTCACCCGTAGCAACCTCAGCTATCACCACCCCAAATGAGTATATGTCCAAAGCAGGAGTAACGGTGCGTCGCAGGGCTTCCGGTGCTAAATATGGTCCCGTCCCCACAACTCCGGTTGTCGTTAGGCTACTGATTGATTTGATTAAACCAAATCACACAACTTAGCTATTTCTCCGTGAAGCAGAATATTTCTTAGCGTCACATCCCGATGAATTATGTTAACGGCAGGGTCGTGTAGGAATTTTATAGCCCGAGAAATCCCCAGAAGGTAGTTCAGTCTTCTGGCAACTGGCACTGGAAATCGTTTTTCGTTTGATTGTCTCAACAAATCCTCCAGCGTACCATCCGGTAGATATTCGTACACTAAACTGAGTTGATCATCATTTGAGTAGCCGAGTAACCGGACAATGTTCGGATGTCGATTTCGGGTCAGAAGGTCAAGTTCTCGATTATATTTTTCCTCGTATTTGTAGTTCGATGGAAAAAGTCGTTTGATGGCCGCTACAGGAATGTCTTTGGTGAGGTGTAATCCCAAGAAAACTTGGCCGAAACCTCCGGATCCTAGAAGTCGCCCATTTGGGTTATTCCAAGCTCTGTTTGTGAATGGTCGACTGTCAAAGTTGGCAGTTGCCGATTGTAGATAGGCAAAACGGAATTGGATTGGAGTGTCCAGCTCAGCGCTAATAGTTGAAGAAAATTCTATCAAATTAGAACTGGACACTGGTTGAGGTTGTCCGAAAAACGATAGATTGGGCAAATCGTTCGCCGATATTTGATCGGGCCCGTTTAACAAAGACGAAATTGCTGGACCGTCAAAGGAACTGAAATTAAAAAAAAATATTAGAATGATTCACTAGAATCAAAACTCCAAGTTCTACTCACCGGTTCGTATTCGAAGATCCCTCCTCTTGGTCCTCACTTATCGATTCCAGTCGTTCACTACGACTTATGCTTTCGTTTCGATTGATACTGTGTTCACTGCTGTTACGGCCATTTGTAACGGTGCTTTCGCTACCGCTTGATTCGTTATTTGACGAGGACATTGAATCACGGTTCATGGAAGCTTGATTCGGCCCACTCAAGAGCCCGCTTAAATCAGGCAGCGGTGAATCATTTTTAGTGTCCGATAAAATAGACGGAATACGACCATCGAGTATAGAATCCCGAGGAATCTCGTTGGGGAAATTTACAATGTCTTCACGTTTGGGTGTCGAAGGACGATTTAAATTGTTTTCAAGCGTAAGTGATTGCATTCCGTTTTGCAACTGGGAAGAATTTGGGTAGGAAATCCGATCCAGATCTTTTTCCAGGAGCTCTTGAAGGACTAGTTCCGTATCGACTTCAGCTGCCGGACCTTTTGATGGTCTAACCGGGCGAGCTATTTTCAAAAGTTATCCGCTATGTAATCGGCTGCTCTGAACAATTCCGCCGTTATCAAGAGTTGATAGAGATGGTTCAAAGTCGGCCTCTTTTTCCCCGAAGTTCCCCATTCTTCGAAAAGCAGTAAGATTGGTGAACTTCCTTGTCGGGTAGCTGCCTCTCTAAGATCTCTGAAATAAAAATTAAAAATTTAAGGAACTTTTCTCTAACAAAAAAAAACATGACTCACTCCTCATGTTGACCGGTGTAGCGCAGCTGATAGCTCCGGGGTGGCTGACCGATGTCGTCCAGATTTCGCGGGATCAGCTCCATGAGCGTGTGTAAATCACTCTTTAAGATTCCGGCCACAGAATCCAACTCGAAGAGAATCCTTCGAAGTTCGGTGTCCGCTTTATACTGCGGCATTATTAATAGTTACCGATAACAATCAACAGGTCGAATAAGCTGGCACTTAACCGTCGATAACAAACGTCATTGCAAGGAGCGATACTTTAAACTACGGCTTATTTTATAAGGCACTTGATGAAATTATAAAACAACTAAAACTTTTAAAAAATGGATAAACTGGCACGCGAACGCGATAAAAACCGAAAACGAATGGATTTTTGTTTTGACTGAAGCAATTTCAAAACAAAACTTTCTCTGAAGGTGTAAGGCATAACTGGTCGAAATCCTGTGTGTGTTATAATAAGTTTGTAGACTATCGAATGCCGAACAATCAATATATTCAAATGGCTCGGGAGCTTTCAATAAACTATACAAATCAAATTTAAAATTTGTGTAAGCTAATTGAATAAAACTCAAAAGCTCATAAGGCATTTCTAACTTGATTTTTCGAGAGTGTGATCCATTTATTTCAAACTCAGCTATTCCAAAAAAAAAACAGCAAAAAAACACAAACAAACAAAAAAAAAATAAGTAAAAAAAAATATTAACATGACAATTCACATTATCATGATGAAATTAAAAAGCAATTTAAAAATCGATAAACAAGCAAAATAAGAAAAAAAAAACAAAATAACAATAATTTCCGAAAACTCAGAAAAAACCCAAAAAAAATAATAAAAAGACTGGGAACAATTAGGCCTTATCGGTAAGTTTTTGTAATTTATGCAATTTATGCAATTTTTGTCATTTTTGTCATTTTTGTCATTTTTGTCATTTTTGTCATATTTGTCATTTTTGTTATTTTTGTCATTTTTGTCATTTTTGTCATTTTTGTCATTTTTGTCATTTTTGTCATTTTTGTCATTTTTGTCATTTTTGTCATTTTTGTCATTTTTGTCATTTTTGTCATTTTTGTCATTTTTGTCATTTTTGTCATTTTTGTCATTTTTGTCATTTTTGTCATTTTTGTCATTTTTGTCATTTTATGTCATTTTTGTCATTTTTGTCATTTTTGTCATTTTTGTCATTTTTGTCATTTTTGTCATTTTTGTCATTTTTGTCATTTTTGTCATTTTTGTCATTTTTGTCATTTTTGTCATTTTTGTCATTTTTGTCATTTTTGTCATTTTTGTCATTTTTGTCATTTTTGTCATTTTTGTCATTTTTGTCATTTTTGTCATTTTTGTCATTTTTGTCATTTTTGTCATTTTTGTCATTTTTGTCATTTTTGTCATTTTTGTCATTTTTGTCATTTTTGTCATTTTTGTCATTTTTGTCATTTTTGTCATTTTTGTCATTTTTGTCATTTTTGTCATTTTTGTCATTTTTGTCATTTTTGTCATTTTTGTCATTTTTGTCATTTTTGTCATTTTTGTCATTTTTGTCATTTTTGTCATTTTTGTCATTTTTGTCATTTTTGTCATTTTTGTCATTTTTGTCATTTTTGTCATTTTTGTCATTTTTGTCATTTTTGTCATTTTTGTCATTTTTGTCATTTTTGTCATTTTTGTCATTTTTGTCATTTTTGTCATTTTTGTCATTTTTGTGTCATTTTTGTCATTTTTGTCATTTTTGTCATTTTTGTCATTTTTGTCATTTTTGTCATTTTTGTTATTTTTGTCATTTTTGTCATTTTTGTCATTTTTGTCATTTTTGTCATTTTTGTCATTTTTGTCATTTTTGTCATTTTTGTCATTTTTGTCATTTTTGTCATTTTTGTCATTTTTGTCATTTTTGTCATTTTTGTCATGTTTGTCATTTTTGTCATTTTTGTCATTTTTTTCTTTTTGGTCATTTTTTGTCATTTTTGTCATTTTTGTCATTTTTGTCATTTTTGTCATTTTTGTCATTTTTGTCATTTTTGTCATTTTTGTCATTTTTGTCATTTTTGTCATTTTTGTCATTTTTGTCATTTTTGTCATTTTTGTCATTTTTGTCATTTTTGTCATTTTTGTCATTTTTGTCATTTTTGTCATTTTTGTCATTTTTGTCATTTTTGTCATTTTTGTCATTTTTGTCATTTTTGTCATTTTTGTCATTTTTGTCATTTTTGTCATTTTTGTCATTTTTGTCATTTTTGTCATTTTTGTCATTTTTGTCATTTTTGTCATTTTTGTCATTTTTGTCATTTTTGTCATTTTTGTCATTTTTGTCATTTTTGTCATTTTTGTCATTTTTGTCATTTTTGTCATTTTTGTCATTTTTGTCATTTTAGTCATTTTAGTCATTTTTGTCATTTTTGTCATTTTTGTCATTTTTGTCATTTTTGTCATTTTTGTCATTTTTGTCATTTTTGTCATTTTTGTCATTTTTGTCATTTTTGTCATTTTTGTCATTTTTGTCATTTTTGTCATTTTTGTCATTTTTGTCATTTTTGTCATTTTTGTCATTTTTGTCATTTTTGTCATTTTTGTCATTTTTGTCATTTTTGTCATTTTTGTCATTTTTGTCATTTTTGTCATTTTTGTCATTTTTGTCATTTTTGTCATTTTTGTCATTTTTGTCATTTTTGTCATTTTTGTCATTTTTGTCATTTTTGTCATTTTTGTCATTTTTGTCATTTTTGTCATTTTTGTCATTTTTGTCATTTTTGTCATTTTTGTCATTTTTGTCATTTTTGTCATTTTTGTCATTTTTTTCTTTTTTTTCATTTTTGTCATTTTTGTCATTTTTGTCATTTTTTTTTTTCATTTTTTTTTATTTTTTTCATTTTTTTTTATTTTTGTCATTTTTGTCATTTTTGTCATTTTTGTCATTTTTGTCATTTTTGTCATTTTTGTCATTTTTGTCATTTTTGTCATTTTTGTCATTTTTGTCATTTTTGTCATTTTTGTCATTTTTGTCATTTTTGTCATTTTTGTCATTTTTGTCATTTTTGTCATTTTTGTCATTTTTGTCATTTTTGTCATTTTTGTCATTTTTGTCATTTTTGTCATTTTTGTCATTTTTGTCATTTTTGTCATTTTTGTCATTTTTGTCATTTTTGTCATTTTTGTCATTTTTGTCATTTTTGTCATTTTTGTCATTTTTGTCATTTTTGTCATTTTTGTCATTTTTGTCATTTTTGTCATTTTTGTCATTTTTGTCATTTTTGTCATTTTTGTCATTTTTTTCATTTTTTTCATTTTTTTCATTTTTGTCATTTTTGTCATTTTTGTCATTTTTGTCATTTTTGTCATTTTTGTCATTTTTGTCATTTTTGTCATTTTTGTCATTTTTGTCATTTTTGTCATTTTTGTCATTTTTGTCATTTTTGTCATTTTTGTCATTTTTGTCATTTTTGTCATTTTTGTCATTTTTGTCATTTTTGTCATTTTTGTCATTTTTGTCATTTTTGTCATTTTTGTCATTTTTGTCATTTTTGTCATTTTTGTCATTTTTGTCATTTTTGTCATTTTTGTCATTTTTGTCATTTTTGTCATTTTTGTCATTTTTGTCATTTTTGTCATTTTTGTCATTTTTGTCATTTTTGTCATTTTTGTCATTTTTGTCATTTTTGTCATTTTTGTCATTTTTGTCATTTTTGTCATTTTTGTCATTTTTGTCATTTTTGTCATTTTTGTCATTTTTGTCATTTTTGTCATTTTTTTCATTTTTTTCATTTTTTTCATTTTTGTCATTTTTGTCATTTTTGTCATTTTTGTCATTTTTGTCATTTTTGTCATTTTTGTCATTTTTGTCATTTTTGTCATTTTTGTCATTTTTGTCATTTTTGTCATTTTTGTCATTTTTGTCATTTTTGTCATTTTTGTCATTTTTGTCATTTTTGTCATTTTTGTCATTTTTGTCATTTTTGTCATTTTTGTCATTTTTGTCATTTTTGTCATTTTTGTCATTTTTGTCATTTTTGTCATTTTTGTCATTTTTGTCATTTTTGTCATTTTTGTCATTTTTGTCATTTTTGTCATTTTTGTCATTTTTGTCATTTTTGTCATTTTTGTCATTTTTGTCATTTTTGTCATTTTTGTCATTTTTGTCATTTTTGTCATTTTTGTCATTTTTGTCATTTTTGTCATTTTTGTCATGTTTGTCATTTTTGTCATTTTTGTCATTTTTGTCATTTTTGTCATTTTTTTCTTTTTGGTCATTTTTGTCATTTTTGTCATTTTTGTCATTTTTGTCATTTTTGTCATTTTTGTCATTTTTGTCATTTTTGTCATTTTTGTCATTTTTGTCATTTTTGTCATTTTTGTCATTTTTGTCATTTTTGTCATTTTTGTCATTTTTGTCATTTTTGTCATTTTTGTCATTTTTGTCATTTTTGTCATTTTTGTCATTTTTGTCATTTTTGTCATTTTTGTCATTTTTGTCATTTTTGTCATTTTTGTCATTTTTGTCATTTTTGTCATTTTTGTCATTTGTGTCATTTTTGTCATTTTTTTTCATTTTTTTAATTTTTGTCATTTTTGTCATTTTTGTCATTTTTGTCATTTTTGTCATTTTAGTCATTTTTGTCATTTTTGTCATTTTTGTCATGTTTCATAATGATTCAGAAAGTAATCGTATTTTCCATGCTGTTTTTTGTGTCCCAATTTGTTGAACTCTCCTAATATATGTATTCTACTTTTTCGACCAGTTTTGACAAACCCATATTGAATCGAACTGTCAAATCAGCTGATGAATGTTTACCGATGCAGCGTTGAAGGTTTTCGGGAACGTTTTTGCCGCACGCCGTTTTTACAATTTTTCGGTTTATTTGTTAATAAATGTCGTTTAAAGTGAACTAACAGATCCTACGAACAACCGGAGTGTTCCGTTGAAATAATAGTAGCAAATAGTCGACATAATTACTAGTAAGATGGAGCGAAACTATCGGGAAGATCAGTGCAACGAGATCGAAGCGCTCGATTCGATCTACTGCGGTGAGCTGGAGGTTTTAGTTTCGGAACCTTTGCATAGGTTCAAACTGCCCATCCGAACCATCGATTATTCCTGTGGTGGTGGTGGCGGCGGCGAAGACGAGGAAGAGCAGGAAGATGATGGCCTAAACTGCATGCTCGTATTTTCATACACCGACAAATATCCGGACACTGCCCCGCTTGTTGAGATTGAAGACCCGGAAAATTTCCGGGACGGTTACGAAGAAGAGCTTCTGGCACATATTGAGGCTACGGTTAGTGTTGCTTCTATTTACTACTTGTTTAAATGTTGGAAATGATTATTTTTAATTGTAGATTCAGGAAAATATCGGAATTGAGATGATTTTTTCGTTGGTAAGTTCCGCTCAGGAATGGCTAAACTGCAAGTACGACCAGCTAAAGAGTGACGCCGAGAACGAGAAGGAAGAGGCAAAACGCCGGCAGGAGGAAATAGAACGCAAGAAGTTCGAGGGCACCCGAGTGACGGTGGAAACGTTCATGACCTGGAAGACCAAGTTCGAGCTCGAGATGGGCATCACGGAGCGGAAGGAGAAAACGGCCGGCGAGGCACGCAAACTGACCGGCAAAGAACTGTTCCTGCGAGACAACACGCTGAACGAGTCTGATCTCAAGTTCCTCATGGATGCAGGAGAACCGATCGAGAATGTGCGCATCGACGAATCGCTCTTCCAGAACATCGACGACCTTGAGCTGGACTCGGACGATGACGAGGACGACGAGGACTTCGTGCCAGATGAGAAGTGAGCTCCCATGATGGTACTCGAGCTCCGCCGTTGGATAATGTTGTATTGTTTTTGAGAAACAAGAAACCTCTACTATATTTGCTTAATATGACGACTAAGCAGCAGTCGGAAAATATACATTTAGATGGTACGCTTCCTAATTGTTTTGTTTGGTTTATTCTTAATTTGTGAAATGAGTAAAAAATCATCAAATATGATAAACTCAGGGTGCATTTGGCAAGCGAGTTTTAAAATTCATTTCTTGATGGTGAAAATTGTTTCTATTTATAGTTAAGGCGATTTTGCAAAAACATACCTAATTGCTGATTAAGGATTTTGGGAGTTTTCAAGATTTATGGTTTCAAGGATTGATATTATTGCATTATGCAACATTTTTGTTCTTTTCGTCAAATATGTTATTTCGATCGATTTCGCTTTTTTGTCGATTTGTATTTTTTTTTTGTTTTATGTCTTCCTGTGTCATGTTATTCTTCTCTTATCTCTCTTAGGATAAAAATGTCTTTAATAATTTCTTCAAAACTATGATAGGCCTCAGTAAAGATAATTTACTTTTACGATAAAAAGTCGATGTAGTGAATTTCTGCTTGTAAGTTGAACGCTGAAGTTGCATACATTCAGGCGGAAATCGTGTGTTCAAGACTTATTTCAGACACAGTATTTGAATATCGCCTGTATTTAGTTAAGTAACTTAACTGTTACAGAATTGTATCTTTTTTATTTTAACACGGTGGTGTAATTAAAAAAACTGATTTTTTCGTTCTTGGGTACAGTTTTTTCTCCGTGTCGCAAAGTGTTAACGTAGCTGAACTTTTTCCAGGGTTGACGTTTTTCCATTCTGCTTTCATCTCGTGGCCGTTGCCGTGTCATCAAAATCCTTCAAAATCTTCAAAATCACCGAGCTGCTCGAGAGATGATTGCCGCAGTCTGTTAAGAAAAAGCGAAAATTGTGGTCGTGTCGTAATTTAGCTGGTCCGCGACCGTTTTCTTGATCATTCGAAGGGTGTCGCGATTTTAGGTTTTGGGAATAAGTGCACAAATTTTAACGTTCTATGCTTAGGAAGTAGTGATTCAAAGATTTCAAATCGTAGTAGGCCATCTAGGTAGAATCCCTGCAAAACCGGCACCATGGGACTGTTGCGATACATCCGGAACCGGATCATCAATTTTCTGGTATTCTTCTTCATTGTGGTTCTGTTACCCGGATTGCCACCGAAAACGACATTCCCGTTCGAAGGGTTTACGTAAGTACATCAATTATTACCATTTTGCATCATTTAGGAAAAAAACATGAACATGACGATACAGATCTTAAAATTCAGAATTGCCCAACTTGCACGAACGAATGCCACTGTTCTCTGTCCTTGTCAAGCTAATGGGTAGACACGTCTTAACCTTGTCGTGCTGTACTGTTTACACCCGACCCGAGCGAATGCCATCTTCAGATTTGTTTTATGAACTGTTGAGTTTTTTTTTTACCATCGGCTTTGAACTTGATATATGACGTACATTGTTAATTTTGCAATTTTACTATCTAATGGACTTTGGAGAAATTCTCGTTAATGGCTTGATACGATATGACTGTTCCTAATTTTCTAATAGGTTTTTTACAAATTGTTCAAATTTTTTTCTGAAAATTATTAAATTGAAACAAATTCCCTAGAAACATAATTTTTTTTTAAATCTTATCGAAGGTGATTTTGGTAAAAAAATAAAAAAGGATTTAAATCCTGTTGAACGGTTTTTTTTTAACTAAAATTGTCTAATTCGGAAATTTAATGTATTTTCTCAAATCTCCTATCTCAGTTAATCCAGGTTTATAATTTCTGCTCTAAAGATTTACAAAAACAAATACTAAAATTAATTTTCACAATTTTTTTTTCATCCGTCAACAGCATCACTCCCCCGAAGGAGCTTAAAGGTGCCCTGGAACCGAACAATCACCTGGACAATGCCGAGCTGCTGTTCGTGAACAAGCTGCTAGGACCGGAAGCGCTGCTGGTGCGTGGCAAGGATCTCTACACCACCATCAACGGGGGCGAGATCGTGCGCATCAACGGCCAACACATCACACACGTGGCAAAAGTGGGACGCGCTTGCGGTCAGTTCTGACATTGAATTATTCTAATGCTAAGCTTATCTAATTTTGTGTGTGGTTTTCTTTCTTATAGAATCAATATATGAGCCAGAAATTTGCGGAAGGCCGCTCGGAATTGCTTTCGACACTCAGGGTGATAACCTGATCGTTGCTGATGCGTACTACGGTATCTGGTCAGTCAGTCTGGTCAATGGAGATAAAATCCAGCTCGTTTCGCCAGATCTCGTCTTAGATGGCAAAGGAGTTAACCGCAAGGCACGTCTTTTCAACAGTGTTGCTGTTGCCAAAAATGGAGACATTTTCTGGACCGAGTCTTCTTCCGATTTCGATCTACATGATGGAGTCTATACGATCTTCGGTAATCCATCTGGTCGTTTGTTCCGCTTTGATAGGAAAACAAAAAAGAACACGCTTTTGATTGACCGCTTGTATTTCGCCAATGGAGTTGTGCTGAGTCCGAATGAAGATTTTGTGGTGGTTTCCGAAACCATGACAGCTTCGCTACGTCGTTACTATCTAACTGGACCTAAAGCTGGTACCGAAGACATTTTCGTTGATGGACTTCCAGGTCTTACCGATAACCTGATTGCCGACGAAGAAGGAATTTGGACACCTTTGGTGTTGACCATTGATGAGGAATCTCCGTCCGTCACTCGTCTGTTATCTAGAGTACCTTTGATTCGTAAGTTCCTAGCCCGTATGTTGTTTGTTGCCGAAATGCCATTCAAACTGATCCATCAAGTCATGCCCAATGAGCACACCAAACGATTGCTTTACACTATCGGTAACTTCGCAATGACGGAATTCATGAATCCTCCACGCACCACGATCGTTCGATTGGACTGGTCAGGAAACATCGTCGGTTCGCTGCATGGTTTTGACCAATCGGTGGCCTCGATTTCGCACGTGGCTGAGCTGGGTGACTATCTTTACCTTGGCTCGCCATACAACCCCTACTTGGCCCGTGTCAAGCTTCCCAAAGTGCCAAAGGTTCGTGTGCAGAGTGTACGATTCGAACCAGTCGAATCTGCTCCAACCAAGAAACCGGAAACTGTAACTACACCTAAACCTGTTACTACTACCACTACAACAACAACGACTACACCGAAACCAACTACTACAACAACCACAACTACAACACCGAAACCAACGACTACCACCACAACCACCAAGAAGCCCGGTAAGTAATTTTTGAAAAAAAAAATTATCACAATTATTATAATTTGAGGAGCTTGGATCGGAGGCAAATATGAGCATGGAAGTCACTTTCAAAAAGCGCACATCGAATCAACAGATTCAGAAGATTTGGTAGAAAATGTAATTCAATTGAAATCTTTTATCGAACCTTTTTTTTCTCCTAGCTACTACAACTACCACCACACCAAAACCAACCACAACAACCACCACCACGACAACCACACCGAAACCCACTACGACGACACCAAAACCCACAACGACAACCCCGAAACCCACGACTACGACCGCACCTCCTAAACCGACCACCGATAAACCTGCTGCCGCACCCGTAAAGCAAGAAACGAAACCCAAACCCGCAGCTGATGCCCCAAAACCACAACCCACAACCACCACCCCACCACCATCTAAACCGGCACCGATCCACGAAACTATCCCCAACGATACTCCCAAACCGAAGCAAGAGAAGCTTAAGGTCATCAAAAAGGGTGGCGAACAGGGCGAGCTATAAGGTCGTCTTCAAGAGGAAGGTGGGTAGGTTTTAGTCAGTATCCCGTAATTTTTTCAACTACGCACAACGGACATTCACTCAAACTTGAAACTTGTCGACTAAACTCTCATTCCATTCTCTTCAGCAAAACTACTGTACTGTAATCTTTACTTTTATTGGTAGATCTCTATGTAAGTAGAAACTATGAAATTTTCAGACATTAGGTGGTAAAAGTGCAGCTTCTTGGCATTGTGCCGTATTTATATTCCAACGAGAGAAATTCGTACTGCTAGTTCTAAAAACTATTTAATCTATTTCTAAAAAACAATCTATAAATCTATTGAAATTAATTTCTGTTATTAAAGATTTGTCTAACGTAACCTTTCGTTAACACCATTAACCTTAGATTTATAACAGTTGGCAGTAATTTGAGATTCCTTTTGATCCTCGAACAAAAAAAGAACACGAAATACATCATTCAAATATCCTTTCGAGAGGGTAACAGATTATCGGGAAATTATTTCTCTCATAACTGTAAGGCGCTAGGTGAATTGATTAAACAAATATGAAAGTGGTGGGAAATTCCGAGTTGCAAAAACACAAACTATGAATGTAGGGGTAAAAATCGTAATAAATAAAAACAAATAAGAGCACTTCTTTATTCTTGTTAGGCAAAAATAAAACCAAGGCTATTAGGTACTGTATCGATATGGTAAGTTGCCAACCCAACACTGCATTCGCGATATAAGGATTTTTTCTATTTTGCAATTTTACCGATTCAAGTCAAAAGTCAGGAAAATGGTTTAGCATCGATCGCTTTTGCTAAGCTGTAGTGGTTAAAAATAAACAAACAAAAAAATAAAGTTGAAGCGCGACTGATTGATCCGAAACGTCATATGGGCAGTTCTCAATAACTTAAAATTTCCATTATGTGTTGCGGCCGTTATGGTATGATGACGATTGGAAGTTGGAACGAACAATTCGAAGAACGATTAGTGCCTACTGAATTTCGAGAAGCAGTTGCTTTGGCTTTAGAAAAATATGAAAGATTGAAATTGAAAAACCTTGCAGCTCTATAGACATGAAGAAGTAAAGTCACACTGGAAACAAGAAAACCTGACGAGCAAACGTAGCGCACAGTTACCAAGACCATGCGAGTTTTTTGTACTACAATTGACGAACTACAATTTTAACACCGAATTCACAAAATGTTAATCAGCCTGATGATTTGTTATGACCGATAAGACTGGGACTGTGAGGGCGTTATTCAGTTAAAAAATTACCGAAGCTTCGGTAAAATTCAACGAACAAACTGTAAAAAGTAAATCTATTAAGCATGAGGATTTCGAGCGTTCGATAATTTCTACCGAAATTTTGTTATTTTTTACAAAATCCTTTTTTTAATGAACATTTACAGTTTTTACGGACCGTTCGGTAAAACTAAAAATCCATTATCAAGATTAGATTTATGTATTGAACGAACATGTTTGTCTTTTTGTTGACCGTATTTGCACTGAATTTTATGGAAATTATTTTCTCCTTTATTCTATCCGTAGGTACATTCGGGTTAAAACTTTAGTATTTATATTTTTTTTAAATAATTTTTGGTATTAACCTCTTGTGAAAAATGAGTAATAAGTTGTGCATGTGGGTTTTCATTTTGCGAGCGTGCATTTGTTTGTAAACAACCCGGCTTATCAGTTGAGAGAACTTTTTCACGAAATATTCCTACAGGTTCGAACCATTAGTATTATGGCCAATTCGGGTTCCTCAATCCGGAGCACCGTATACGTGTCCAATCTACCTTTCGATCTAACAAACATAGACGTGCGGAGGATATTCGAACAGTACGGCCAAATTGCAAGGTAGGTGGCGATAGAATAATGTTCTCGACTCACCATGCTCAGCACTCTCTTTTCTAGGGTAACCATACTGAAGGAACGTGAAAGTCGCAAAAGTAAAGGAGTTGCTTTCATTATGTTTGGTTCTACGAAAGAAGCTGACCAATGTTGTGCTGCCGTGAATAATACCGAAGTGAGTTCCCTTTTTGGTAGTTTTCTCGTTTTGATTAATAACAACTTACAAAATATATTAGATGTTCGGACGCACGCTGAAGGTCAGTATTGCCAAAGACAATGGGAAGGGTGAGGAGTTCGGCAAACGGAGAGATTATCCGGATAAAAGCCGTTGTTATGAGTGCGGCGAAGAGGGACATATGAGCTACAACTGCCCCAAGAACGTTCTTGGCGACAAATCACCTCCACGGAAGGTGGGAAAGTCGAGGAACGTTAGCCGAAGCAAAAGGTATGCTGACGCCGCAATTGATTCCTCAGAATGGGATTGCAATGATGGCGAGGATGATAGATTACGTAGAATAACTGAAGGACAAAATGCTTCAGCCGCTGTTAAAAGGAAGAAGTACAAACAGAGTGCGTACTTCAGTGATGATGAAGAATTGGATGATTAAATAGTAATAATACAACACGTGTACTCATATTTATTGAACACTCTTCTATTTTTTTTTTCTTCCGAAACAACACCATTTACGGTAAAATTTATCAGCGTTAAATATGCACAAATCAAATATAAAATTCCGTGAAAATAGTACTTCATTTTCCCACAGGAAAATAATAACGAAATGCTCTAAGAGCGGAAATCTTCGGGATTCGATTGGTTTAACCCTTATTCGCTCTTGAGTGTAAATTTGACACTATTGGGAGTTTGGCGGCTTGAAATTTTGTATCATTACTTTTTAATGTACGCACCCTTAAAGCCCAGACAACAAAAAACTCCACAATCAGACCTTGAGTTACAATTTGACACTCTTCGTTTAAAATTGCTCTTGTTTCTCAACCGATTTTTACAAAATTTGTAGTTTTGAAAATGTCTTAACGCAGCACAAATATGCTTATTAGACAATATTCAGCTACAAGACTTCAGTTTTCCGTTATTCAAAATCTAAGAGAAAAAAATCCGAAAATTTATGCTTCGGAAAAAGACTGTAGATTTTTTTTTTTCACTTAGTGTCCAAAAAGCTGGAAGTGTAGCAGATATTGTGAGTGTTAATGAACACGCCATCTACGGCTCTCCTACCCGATAGGCTTTGCCGAGCTTTCTCATCTCTCTCGTCTTCTGTTCATTCACTCTCAGTTCACATGTACAACCGGGAGACGCCGTCAATTGAATACGCGTCTCCCATTCCCAGTGAAATACGACGTTGAATCCCCACAATGGCGAACATCTGGAATCTTCGGATCCGCAGTTTTTGTGTAGAGGGGAGATGTGTAGCAGATAATTGCGAGTGTTAATGAACACACCATCAATGGCTCTCCTACTCGATAGGCTTTATCGAGCTTTCTCATCTCTCTCGTCTTCTGTTCATTCACTCTCAGTTCACACACACAACCGGGAGACGTCGCCAGTTGAATACGAGTCATCCATCTTTGAGACAAATCGTGTGACTACCGGACGCTCTCTCGTAACACTGACAAAATTTTCTGGGCACTACCGCCCGATGGCAGTGCAACACCAGATTAAAACCAGTGCAACACTGTCCGAATAAACAAACAGTTTGACAGCACTTAGTGGTGCACCAGTTCAACACTAGTGCAACACTCGACATAAACAAATGCGGTATATGTGAAAAAAATCTACAGTCTTTTTCCGAAGCATGAATTTTCGGATGTTTTTTCCCAGACTTTGAATAACGGAAAACGGAAGTCTTGTAGCTGAATACTGTCTGATAAGCATCTTTGTGCTGCGTTTAGACATTTTCAAAACTATTAGTTTAGTAAAAATCGGTTGAGAAACAAGAGAGATATATTGGTTTTAGTCGACACTCCAGGGACTGTAACGGGTAAACATTTCAGAGACGGATGAGGGTTAAAAACATACCTATATTCATAAAAAAAACAAAACATTATGGCGTGATATTACGTTTGGGGAATCAATTCAACCACCCTTTTTTATAATTTTAATCTTTATTTCAGCAACAAAACTGCAGTTTTAGTTCTTTCTGGTTTTTTCTTCAAATATACATTTTTCCACTTTTTATCTTCTTTGATCGTGTTTCTTCCTATCTCGTGTTCAATATTTTCACGTTTTCTTTTTTTGTTGGATTTATTTTCAGTTTTAATTTCGTACAACTTAACCACTATATTGTATTTCTGTTTTTTTTTGCTTTCTCCTTTTTTTTGTTTTCTTCGGATACAACAACAAATAAAAGGTAAATCAATATCAAAAAGTAAAACAACAACTTAACAACACTAGAGGAACCAAAACAATCATCCATCTGTATCTCTTTCGTTCTCTATATATAATTAATTTATGTACTGTTATTGTGTTTGCTTTTGTGTTGTAATCTTTCGCCTTTTTTTCTCTATGTCTTGTCTTCTTCTTCCATTTGCTTTCTGATAAGTTCCGGCTTATTGGTTTAATTTTTCTTATGGTAGATAATTCACGTAACATCAACTTATACTGCCTAACATGAAAAAAGTCTTTGTGGTAAATTCTGTTTGCTTGCTTGCTTGCGTGACAGCTGCGGAGTCTGCGCGGGTTGTTTTTTTTTTGTTTTCTCGAGATTATTGATTTTTAGTTTTGTAGCCGTTTTTTTTGTTTGAAATTTGAACTGTAAATGTGATTTCACCGATTTGTTTGTCAGTTTTTATGGTTGGATGCGAGCATGCTTTAGGGTCACGAATTTTGTTTATTGTTTAAATAGATTTCGATTTTCTATATCTCATCAAATTTGCATCATCGGTGTTTCGATTATTTTTGTGTTACACTGTTGAACGCCTCCGGTAATTATCAGTAGTTATTGTTTTTTTTTTACTGTTTTTGGTTTTATTTATTTGCACCTATATTTTTTATACAAATTCTACAACTTAGTAAATTAAATAACATGATGTTTTTCTATCGGATTTTATTACATTGTTTCATTTTTTTTAGGTTTCAGTTTGTGTACTATCATTTATACGCAAGGAGAAGGGATTTGCTCTAAGCTTTTGATGCTGCATCATATGTTGGCTATTTTTGCTTAGGAGTTGTTTCAATACTCAACCAGAGCCGCCAGGGAGGAGGGAGTTTGGTAAATTTTGTCTGTGTAGGTAAGTTTTTCTTCTTCTTTAAACTTAAAGCTTCGTTCCTTACGCAATCCATCCTTTTAACTATTATTTCTTTAGTTTGCTATTCATTTCGCCTACTCTGATAAGCTTAACTATTTATGTGTTTGGTATGCAAGTGTATGTGTATGTTTTTGGTTTACAATATGTTTTTGCTTTTCCATTTTCCTATAAGTTGTCAGTCAAATCCTTTCACGCGCCCGGTTGAATTTCTTGTTTGTTTAACAGGGCTTAATCTATGTTTAGTTTAGACTTTTTCCATCTGAGGAATAGTGTCACTTGTATGACATTGTCTCTCAAAAAATGGGGGACCGGAAATAATTCGATGTTTTTGTTTGTAAGTTCAGGGAGGCAGGGTTCGATTCAACTAATTAATTCTACAGCTTCTTCTTGATTCTATTGAGGGAATAACATAAACATTTCAAAGAGCAAGAGTTCATTTGATCTACCTATCTAAAGATGAGATAAGAGAATTCGAGTGTAAACAGGGATACTTCCTATACAAATAGATTCTGATTTGGGGGCTTTTGAATCAATGGAGAGATTTCTTTCTTTAAGGGTGTCTTCATATTTGATTCGAATAGAGAGGGAAGGGAACAAGAGATCCAGAGAGTGAAGAAAGATAGCAGAGAGCGGGAAAGTCAATTTTTAAAGTGATTTGATTGTTTCTTTCGACAGGATTTTTCTTTTGTTTCTGAACTCAGTTTGATGTCTTATTGCATAAGCTAACTTTCCGCTCACTCTCTCCTATTGTTTTGCTTTACTTCATCAAAGTCAATGTCAAGTTTGAATTTTTGTAAGTATTTCATTATTCTTGTCTTTCCTAAAGAGGCTTCTGGTATAAAAACTGATATGTTGTTCCATATAAGATTCATATTCCTAAGTCGCTCGTTTAGATGCATTCTCAACTCTCTTGGTTTGTATGTTTTAATTTGATAGTATAGTTGTTTTGGCTGTAGGAAAGAAAATCTAAAATACTTATTAAAACAAGGTAATGAAGTTGAGTGATTTGTAACTAAAGGGATTCTGGTATTCTATCATTTTGCTCTCTAATTGAAATCTTTAACAAAAGCCTTTTTTAAAAATGCTTCAGTTCATGACTATGACTATCTTTTAAATAGCCATTGAAAAATGATAAAACGTGCTTAAACAGTATGCAAACCAAGTTTTTCCACTGCTTACCAATTAAAAAGGATCCGGAAAGCCAAGTGGATATCGTCGGACTGGGACCAACCGGAGGCGTCAGGCCTCACGAAAGCCAGCGAGGTGGAAGGAAAGCTTCGAGCCGCAGGAAGAGCGTCGAGACTAGAGCCAGGGATGGTCGTTGGGCCAGATTCATTGGGAAACCACTGGAAGGTCGTCGAACCAGTGCCATAGAAGGTCGTCGAGCTGCAACAAGAAGGACTAGAGCGTCGTGCAAATGAAGGCGACGATTGAGATCCGGTGCGACCGTTGAAGAGGGGCAGCCCCATTACCAGAAGCCACCGGAGGCAGTTAGAAGACTGCAGGAATACGTGTGTTGAGGAGGCGTATTGAGATTCTCTCATCAAAGCAATCGTTGAGATGAATAACATCACACACATAGTGGTGTTTATCAGGAGTAAACAAATTATGATATGTAACCATGAAAATGGTGAAATGGTGAAAGTGGATGAAATTCTATAATAAGGTTCAAAGTTCAACCACACAAGAATGAACCTGCTACCCTAAGTGCTCCGTCAACAGATTCTTTCAGTTAAGCTATCGAGGAGCTTTTCAAAGTGAAAAATGCGGAGTGCGAAATCGTTTTGAAGAAAGACTTGAAGATTGAAGTGAACCAAAGACAACTTTTCATGGGCCTGTGATGACTGGAATAAGGTGATTGGGTCAAACGGATCGAAATTTATAATATTTAGGTCTTATGGTATCACGAGAAAATGGCGAATAATCAGTGAATGTTAGAAAAAGGAGTTTTTGAGGCCACGACTTCATGTGAGTATCTTTAAAAACATTCATTTTTGAACCAACATAGGTAGAGTCTTGGTGCGGGGATTAATTACTACATCCTGTATTGTAGAACTTGAGTTCATCGATAATATCGTAACCAAGGTGATTATTTTGGACAGAAAAGAAAAACTATCAGTTCCTGCATAAATAGTTATTTTTCGAATGCCGATATACATTACAACAAGAAGAAGATGTGTAAAAAATAGTTTTGCAGTGGTTCAAGGAAAAGTGTATTAAGGTGTCCAAAAAAATTTCCTTGAAGGCCCAGCATTAAAAAAAAACTAACAAGCATTCAGCAATTGTGACATGTAAGATCAATCGGAAGCGATACAATAAATTTAAAACAAACAATAAAATGTTTCAAATGATTGGTCACGTTTGAAGAATATTTGACTTATGAGCAGACTGCAGTTTTTAATGAAAAAAAAAGATTGTAACATTTACTTTCTTCGTTTTCCAAATTTCGGTATCGCAATTCAAAGTTTTTTTTTCGAAAACATTTCTGACCTATCCAATTGTAACAATTTCTAACGACCTGTTTCAGTATTTCAAGTCATTCGTAGGGAATCTCAGTTTAGAGTTGAGAAATAAGTCGTCGAGGAACCATGAAAGCACACAAAAGAAATCCTGTTTGCAGTCATGTTTAGTTGTGTGTTTGTGTTCGTGTGCTTGTGTGTATGTTATGTCTGTGTTTTCATGAAGAACTGTTATTGTGTGTGTATGTTTAAGTACTCATGGACACTTGGTCTGGGCTTAAGGACATTTACGATTTATTGTTCAATTTCAAGTTGTTCTTTTTACAGATTTTTTTTCACATAGGAAAGTATTACTTTACTGAGTGTGTTTGTGTTCTATCGTTTTTCTTGCAGTATGTTTCGAATGTCATCGATCTTTTTGTTCTTTTTTGAGAAGATAAAATAGCAGAGTTTTGGTTTGCTTCTGTCCAATTTATTTTTTTGCGAGTGTAAAAGTTGTGTGTGCTCTTTCATTAGTAAGTAACGGAGTTTTTTTTATGTTTCTCATTTAAGTGCAAGAAGAAGATATTCATTTCTGGCAAAAAGAAACAAACAGTTTAATTTGTGTGGTGAGCTTAGTTTTGAGTTGAATAGTTGTAAACGTTTGAATTTGAAGGTTCGTGTATTCAAATTGTCGGTAGGGTCGCTCTTGATTGGAAAAAATGATTCTCTTAAGTGGTCGGTTCAAGTTTTTTTTTGTATTCTTGGAAAAAATATTGCAGAGAAGATTGTTTGCCTCCGATACAAAAACTTATTCTTCCCAAATAGTTTTCTGGCTTGAGTTGGTAGTCAAAATAATCCGGCGGTTTCAAGTTTAGGTTTTTCGTTAAAGATTTTTTTTTTCGTTTAGATTTTACTTACACATTTGTTGGTCGTAAGTCTCAAGAAATCTTAGAATTTGGGATATCGTGTTGGCTTAAAGTGTTGGTGATTGTGTAAATATGTTGTTCTAGCTTTTTCTTATTTTCTGTAGAAACAAAGGCGTCTCCAATCCAAAACATAATTAACTAACTATGATTCTTAGAACATAAAAAAGAACAAACTTGAACGATATTTTTTTCATAGATCGATTAAATTAGAACACTTGCCATGCCAGTTTGATTTTCACATTGAAGAAACTGGTAGCTTTATCGAGTTTTTTTTCGTATCAAGTTCAATTAAAAATACGGTAGTTTTTGTTTTGCGTTTTTGACGATTTTTGTTTTGTTTCGCTTAGTCTTAGTATTCTTAAATTTGTGCTCAAAAACAATTTGCTTGCTTAAAGATTTGATCTGGTTGTGATGTCCAGTTTTTTTTTTGGTATTTTAAAGATATTTTACAAGTGTAGTTCCTCTTCGTAAACTGCTCTGTACTAATCTCAAACTCACATGTGTCACGATTGGACACCTCAATCAATCAATCAATCATCGTTCGCAAATTTCAACGATAGGTTTTTACTTTGGTTAAAGGAAAAAATCATCTCGCGGTGCAACATTTCACCAAAACGATTTGCGCCTAGCGACAGTTGTTTTTTT
Source organism: Uranotaenia lowii (assembly GCF_029784155.1). NCBI lineage: Eukaryota > Metazoa > Arthropoda > Insecta > Diptera > Culicidae > Uranotaenia > Uranotaenia lowii. The sequence goes on from NC_073691.1 coordinate 214,529,497, forward strand.
GTTTGTTTAAATTCTTTTCAAACACCTTTTTGGAAAAGATGCGTCCAACAAAGAGTCACGGGGATTGTTGTTTTACAATATTATTTTTTTCTTTTATTAAATTCGATTCCGTTTTCGGAGAGTTGAACATTTCTGCTGAATTTACCGAGCGAAAGAGTGAGAGATCTTTAATAATGAGAAGAAATAACATCCATTAAAGTCGAAGAAAAACAGTTTCGGTTACAATCTAAACAATGTCCATCTGTATTTTAGTTTTAAGTATTTTTCCTTACTTTTTTTTTTGGCTCGGACGCTTGCAAGAGGCCAACCGCAATAACAAGTGTGCTTGTGTTTGTTTGTTTTCTTTCGGTAGTGATTCAAATTTCATTCCATAATAAGAGTTTCGCTTATGGTTTCCTTGCATTGCAAAGACTGTTTCTATGATGGCTGCGCGTTTTCTGAACACCTATATTTTACTTCTTCACTGTTTGGATTTTCCTCATATGCACTACAATCATTCGAACCTTGCTTTCGTTTGTACCCATTTTAATTTCTCAGTTTGTCTCTTTGTGTCTTTGTTGTCTTTTTTTTTCTTTTCTATTTACATTTTTTGCTTATATGCTAGTTGAATTTTTCTTCTGCTTCAATATTTTGGTTTGCTTTCTTCATTCTCAGTTTTAAGCCAAACTGTTCATCGGGGTCTCTGCTTATTTGGTAGGGTCCGTTGATAAACCTAGTTACGGCTTAGATTATCTGTCCATTATTTTTATTTCATCACAATCGTCTTTATTAGTATGATTAAGAGTAGTCAATGATGAATATAAATAAGTAAGGTGTGTTGTGGATGTGTGTAAGTTGGTGAAAGTGGGTTTTCACCATTACAGTTGTTTTCGCAGTGAAGAGATAAATATCATTTCTCTTATCTGATGCGCTCGTGTGTATTTGTTTTGTGTTTATCTTACTTTGCTTTGAGTTTCTGAGAGTGGTAGTGTTTTTTTTAGTAGTGTGCCCTTCGCGTTTTAGCTCATTTAGACGTACCATTCTTTTATGTCTTTGGAGTTTCGATTCTTGGATTTCTGTGATTGACCCATTCCACTGGATTGCATGCTGCCCCTATCGCTTCCACTGTATCCCATGTTTCCACCGCCGCCCATGCCCATATTTCCCCCTCCACCTCCTCCCATACCTCCGCCACCACCACCTCCTCCTCCATTGTTTCCTCCCATTCCGTTGCCTCCGTTGTGATAGTGTCGCAAAGATCCATTCAACGGTAGCGTACTTCCGCCATTGTGATGACCATTTCCTGCCATGGCACCTCCACCATTTCCGTTGCCATTGTAGTGTGGAGGTTGCTGGTGATGCGGTTGCTGTTGGTGTGTGTTGTAATGGGAGTTGTGTGCATTGGCGTGTGCTCCTCCCAACAGAGCTGCACTGGGTCCCTGTCCGTAGAGTCCACTCTTGTCGTGTTCCGTTTTGTACGATCGATCCCCGTTGGACTTGATCCACAACACAAGTAAAATGACTAGAATCACTGCTATCAATGCACCTGCTACGATTCCGATGATCATTGCCGTTCGTTCCTCTGCTTCCGAATTGATTCGTCCACTCTTATGTTTGGGTACCCTTGTCGGTGAATATGCCGGCGGATGATTAAATGGAGGTTCTGGTTCTGGATTTGGAGGCTCCATGACCTTCACTGGCGGTGGTCTTCTACCACCACTCGGCTTCTCATCGGTTTCAACATCATCGTCATCCGGTTCAGGTCGTCTAACATCGATAACCTCATCGTCTTCGGTTGTCGATGGTGTTTGAGGATACGTCGTTTCTCGAATATGATCCCTATCTCGATCGCGGTAGCTAACCGTCGTTTCTGAAGGTGTTTGTTGCTGTGTAGTCGAACCATAGGTGCTAGAGCCAGCCGTCGACCCTGTAGTGAAGGTCGTCCTACTGCTAGTTCCACCAGTCGTTCCACTCGTACTGCCCGTAGTGGTACCCATCGAAACAGTTGTTCCATAGCTGGTTGAACTACTTCCTCCACTACTGCTACTGCTACCGTAGCTACTACTGCTTCCATATGCCGTCGTTCCACTGCTGGTCGTATCTATCTCCCGAGTTGTTTCGCTCGGTTGATACGTATCCGATCGACCCTGTGTCGTCAGCGTAGTCGTTCCGTCCGTTTTCCTATCGAAGTCGATCGTGGTGTACGTCATCTCGGGACTCGTTTCTGAAATAAATTACATTAATGAACATGACCTAACCTAACCTATATGACTGCCACCCGACTAACCTGAGCTCTTGGCCGTCGACGTGGTAAACACCTCCGTTACTTCACCCGAACCTGACCCATGTATGCAGTCCTCATCGTCGCACAGCTTTCCGTCGTCCTTCTTGCGGCCACCTTTGCCACCCTGTGGAGTCGTTTGCTTTGTCGGTGGCACGTAGACCGGCGTAATGAGATCATCGCCGCTCCCGTTCTCGAAGGGCGGTGTGCACTCATCCTCGTCGTCTCCCCGGCAGCCAGATCCTGCTCCGCTGAAGATCAGATCGTCCATCACACCCGGATAGCCGCTTGCCGGTGTCTTGAAAGCATCCGAAGAATTCTTTAATTAACATTCACGATAGCGCCACGGTTCGATCAGCCGGGGTGAGACAGACGAACCGTGCTCATTAGAAATACATTCATATTGGTACAATGTGTGGAAAATGAGAGGTTACGCGATAGTGTGAGATATTCGATAGATAAGCGAAAGGAGGAAGAGTGATAGTGTGCGCGATTCACAAGGCGTATTTGGAAGGGAAGATGTGCGTTAAAAGATGATAAAACCTATTGTTTAAACACTACAAATGAGTTTTGTAAACCATACGGCAATGAAGCTGTGAATGAATTGAAATTCCTGAAAAAATCGAAACTCTTACTGTTTGAGGATTTTCAGTTCATTCATAAGACGCTGTTTTTGACTTTAAAACCAAACAAATGGAATGGTAATGAGTTTTGTGTGCATGATTAGAAGGAGTTTCATGGGACTTGTGTTGAGTGCTATTGTTTGTTTTGTGCTGTGCTTCGAAGAATTTATAATTAATTTTTTGATTCTCGTTGTGTGCGTGTGTTTCCGTAGGTTTTTTGGTGTGTAGCTGTTCGAAATTTGTTATTGTTGTAGGTTGAGCTGACGTGAGGTTTCTTGGGTTTTATAGCATTGAAAACGTGGGGTGAAATTCGGAAGGGGTTTTTAATTGACGAAAGTTGATTGCAGCTGGTTTACAAATTATAAATAAAAAACAATCATGCAACTTAGTTTCTTTTATCTGTTCTTTTATTACTCTCAGCTGGTTTTTCTTCGGTTAGAATTTTTCTAAAACAACACAAAAGCAGAAATATATACAGAAATCAAATGTGCTTGAATATTGTTCTTTAACTTTGAAGCGGTCTAAATAAACAGATGTTTTTCGTTGGGGTTTGTCGACTTTTGTCATCATTTTTTCCGGAATGTGGGTCGTCGAAACAGCTCTATATTGAAAGTTATTTAACCCGTTTGTGTGCAAAAAGTTAGAAATCTGTGCAGAATACGAGAACACACTCATCTAATCGATAAAGGTTTTACTGAATCACTCGCAAACAGGACAGCACAAAACAAACATTTAGAACGTTTTGAAAAAGAAAATCAAATAATTGAAAAATTACAATTTAGCATGATATTCATGTTGTGCCATCGTAGTGTGAACGTTGTTAGCTCAAAATGGAAGCCACAGTATTCGCTAAATTCAACTGGTAATAACGTTAAGATTTAATACTATACAAAAAATCAAAATTGTTTCACAGCTAGGTTCGAAACTTGTGTTGAAAGTTTCCACTCGATGGCACAAACTTCTGAACAAAACGATCAGAAATCAAGGGTTTTCTTCGAAAGAAAAAAAAAAACAATCAATAGATATTAAGAAGTTCAAGAGAATTTAAAAAAGAAAAAAACGAGCGATTTGTTTGTCATTGATATTTTTTGGTTGAAAAATTGCTTTTTGTTTAAAATTCTAACCTGCTGCATTCTTTGGTCATTTCTATCTAAAACGCCAGTTACCAATTGCACATCACCCCGCACGTTAATGTGCGGGTCACGTTCAGCCGCCAGGTCCAGCACCCGGAGTCGATTGACGGACAGTCCGGCAATGACCCCACCGAAGGGGCGCTCGATACGCGATCGGCCATTGCGCGAGATCTTACCGCCAACCTGAATGTTAGCCATCGAGGTGAACACGGTTGATTGATGGCCTGTGGGTTGGAAAAAAACCTATGTTAGCTTTGAACCCACTTCAAGAAGTTAGCACTTGGTTACCCGAGGGAAATAGTGTTTGGACGTTGTAGTCATCAATCTGGAGTGACGCATTAGCCCCGGACCGAGTAAATCGTACAACGTGATAATTATTGTCATTAACCTTGACACCAATTTCGCCCAACGGAAGATCGTTCGAACCAACGTTATAGACCATGAACACATTTCCTTCGACCTGGTGATGAAAAAAATAATTTAAAAATAATTCTAAACAGTACATTGATAAATTATAATTACAATTTCCATTTCAATGTAATCCTGTGTCGTGGAGCTTTCAATTCGTAGAAGCACAGCATCTGTTTTGGTAGTCACGAATCCAAGAGCAATGTTATCTTCCTCAGTGTCCGGTTGCCGACCGGGTGGAAAGCTGTACTGAATCAACCCTTTGTTGTTTCCAAACTCGTAAGAAATAGATTCTAGAAAAAAAAAACAATGTTAAAATCAATGATAACTTATTCCACAGGACCACGACATACCGTCATAACAAGTTGGTCCAGTGAACGAGGTCATGTCACATTCACAGGCGTAGGCGTTCCATTGCTGCACACAAACCCCCCGATTGGCACAGGCATTCTGGCTACATTTTGTCGGTCCCTCACAGCCGGACACCACCAGCGAAGATGGCACCACAGCGTCCTCTGTCAAACTGGGTGAAGTATCCGCCAAATCTACCGATGCCATGCAACCTTCGAAGCCGATCCTCGATGCAATGCTCGACGGTAGTCTTGTATACATATCCTTGAATACACCTCCCACATACAGAATTCCTTCCAACTCCAGGTGCATATTGTTGCCGCTTGCCGTGTAGATCTCGATCGATTCATCCACCGCCAAAGTGTGTGTCTTGGGTCCCGGCCGTCGAATGCTAACCGAATGCCAGCGGTTGTCGTTCATGTGGATCCTTGCCTTGTCACGGATGGTGATCGGTCCATCACCCAAATCGAACACATAGTGGATGTGTCCATTAACCAGCTCCACGGCCAGGAAATCGTTTCGTTTGCCTCCGTTGTAGAACAGCAATCCGTTCGGTTCGAGCGTTTTAAATCGGAAGTCAATGAAAACGGACGAATAGGCCTTCAGCATCGGAAGACCTACGTACGAGTGCTTTGAGCGGTAAGTTGCCGGTTGATAGGGAGATCCGGGTGGGGAATTCACGAACCGGGCCGTCAACTTGAAGGAAGTTGTCGGCAGAGCTGATAGTTCCGGTCCAAGCGTTTTTACCAAATCGACGTAGCTGTGGGAAAGAAATGTAATTAAACTCATCAGAATTTGTAAATCGAAAGGCTAGCAAACGCATGCTAAAGTTGCGATTTCAAGTTTCGGTCTAATTTGCGACAAAACGCTTAGAAAGATTAGGAAACACAATTTTAAATAGTGATCCTAAATTTAATACATAAAGATGAGTCAGTTTGAAATTTGGTGAAGTAATGTCATTGGACACGAGAAAGGTCGTGGTAATAGTTTTGGATCCCTCCCATCCAAGAAAAGGGCCCCTCCAATACAACTTTTGTTTTTATTCCTCACGAACCAAAAGTCGTGGCATTAGGAACGACTAAAGAAGCTACATAAACAAAGAGGCGTCATGTTTCGATTGGAATTTTGGAATAACTGTCAGTGTCATTCCAATCGAGTAAAACTAAATAAACTATAGTAAACAAAGAATCGCAATCTGATCCCTTTTAAAATAATGAGCTTGCAACCCTGCTGTAGGGCTGCATTTAATTAATACTGCTAGGTTTTGCTCGATTGGAATGACGCTGACAGAAAATCAAAAATTCCAATCATGACATTTCGTCTCTTTGTTTACTATAGGCTCGTTAAGTAAAACCAAGTAGTCTGAAAGGCAGCCGGACAGCAGGGTTGCAAATTCATTATTTTGGAAGGAATCAGCCGGCGCTTCTTTGTATGTAGTCTCTTTAGAAACGACCGTCCCGAGTTCACGTGTACTGGATAGCAAATCGAAGCTAGCTAAAGCATGGATCATCCAAAATCTGGACGCACTGTTTATTATACCATAGCGCTCCTAGTTGTCGGATCGAGAATGTTTTTACAGTACTTTGTTTGGAAATTTTTCCTCTATCAGGGCTGAAAATTTCATAACGATTCGTTTTGTTCCAATAAAGTTACACGTAATGGAAGCCGCGAGGCGAAAATTAATGTTGGACACACACGTCAAAAACCCGACGTGGTCTGGTTCAAAAATAGTGAAATCTGATTTTGGGCGGCTTCCTGGCCAAACATTTACAAAGCCACTGGTCGGGGTGATGTCCCCGCCAAGTTCCAATTCGTTTTTGCCGATAAGTTGACAAGAAAGTGTTTGATCAGGCAAGGTATTTGCAGCTGCGGACAAAAAACCCCGGTTTTTGTGAAAAACAAGACCATGGACTCCGAAATGTACAAGGAGGAGTGCCTTAAAAACGTTTTTTTTCGTACATTAGATCTCACAAAGGAACAGTAAAGTTTCCGCCAGATTTGGCAAGCTGCCACTACAGCTAAGAAGTATGTACTGTGGTATCGGGCCAACGGGTGGATTTTGTCGAAAAGGACATCAACCAACCCAACTGCCCTCAAATTCGCCCTATCGAAAAATTTTGGGCAATTGTCAAACAGAAGATGAAGAAGAATGGTAGGATGAATCGGGATGCAACAGAAATGAAGAGATTGTGGAACAAAATGGCCGCTGAGGTCAGTGAATAGGGTGTCCAAACTATGATGAGTGGTTCTCGACGAAAAGTTCGAAATTTCATCAAAACAACATAGGAATATTTTTTTAAATTTTTCTTTGAAGTACAATAAAAACCCTACATTTTGATTACAAAACATTTTTATTTCGTTTACATAGCCCTGAGATAGACCCTTTTTAATGCGTCCAGATTTTGCGTGATCCATGCTTTAAGCACTACAAATTTGAAAGGAAATATTTGGTGGATTATTTTTGTTCCTTTTGCTTTGGTACCGGTACGAAATATTTGGATGCAATAATGAGCCTACATTTTGGATTAAAGAACACGTTAGGAATATATTTACTAGATTTTGCTTGGAATAAATGTTTTCTATGTGCGAAATACTTTTTATCTCCCAAAGAACTTTGATAATCCCTTCCACAAAAAGCCTAAGGCCTGAGGATACTTCAATCTCAATGTTGACTCTTAAAGGTTTAATTAACAATCCATGAAATTCAGTTTGAAAACCTCAGTTATGGAGGCAGAAATCTGGCCAATCTGCATTACCTGCAAAATATATCACGACTTTGAATGGAGTTTATAGTAGACTTTCCGAAAACAGATAAATTTATCGAACTTTCATTAGATCACCTGAATTTTGTTATTACTCTCTGGAGCCACCATTAACAAAAAAGTGACAGAAATAGATTATTTCATAAAAGTTAATTCAGTGGTTTTTTCGTTATTGATTCGATTTTAATCGTTTTAACATTTTCATAGCATTAGTAACTTAACATTTTACGTTCTATGATCCACGCATCGTTTCTACTCTCTGGAGCCACAAGCAACAAAACCAAAAAGCCAACGAATTTTTACTGCATTTTTCCGTTTAAGTTTCAGGGTTACTCACCGGTGACCATTGTACACGAATCCCTGCAGCTGACCGACGAAGTTGGGCATCGCAGCCGTCATCTGGATTTCCTCCTCCGCATGGAACAACCCACCCAGATGCAGCGACTTCACCTCCAGGGTGCTGTGTCGGCCCAGGATTGCTTCCGCTAGTTTTTTTTTTTGTTATCGTTGGAGCGCATATCGATATCGTTGTTGTTTTTGGTAAGTGATGCGATGTGTATGCATGTGATTGTTGATGTTGTATGTGTGATGCATTTTATCGAGTGGATAATGTGTGTGTGTGTGCACGTGACAAATTTAGATTGATTGTTTTCGATTTCGAACCGAGCGAGTGGTTTTGTTTGCAATTTGCGATGCGATGTTGAGTTTTTTTTCCGTTGCAGCATCATCGAACGTCGCGCGGACACATATGGTTTTGTTGATGGGGGTACATTGATGATGTGGACACAATGACGAAATACAATGGATTGTTGTTGTTGTTGTTGTGCGGGGTGAAGAGAAGAACAAGAGAGAATAAGAAGAGAAAGAAGAAGAGGACACATTCTAGTAAAAAACGATTGGTTTCGTTTCTCTCTCCTCTCGGTTGTGTAATTGTGATGCGAGAGCTGATGCTAGTTTTTTTTTAATTGTTGGTTATAATAGAATATAAAAGTATACTTGGACTGTATTGTTAAATATATATGTAGGCAATCTTGAAAACAGGGGAGCATTTTTTTTGTTTCGGTTGCTATTGTTCTGTTTGATTCAGCCGGATCGGGTGAAGAAGTGGGTGGTGATGGTGGGAGGATGATTGAGATTGGTAACGGCAGACTTTTAAAATTTTATTTATCTAAAATTTGTCTATGTTTTAAAATTTGTTTACTTCAAATGTGCCGCGGTAAATACTTAATACTCAGAAGAAAAGCATCTAGGATAGTGGAAGTATTACATCGAAATTTTGCTAATTTGTGTAAATGTTTAGATCTTCATAATGAATTGATTTGTGTAGATATTAACTTTTTTTTTAAATTTTATGTCAGTTTATGTCCAACAACGCCAAAAAATAATACCAAGGAGGCACATTCATTTCATCAGAAAAACGTTAACTTTCTTTTCTCCGTAGTGTTTGCGTGATTAGAAACCGATCAGGCAGCTGCCGGTTTTCTACCGTTCTCTGGTTCTCCATACCTTAATCTTATATTAATATCAAATAATTGTTCTTACATTACAGACGCAACCTTGTCAATGGCCACTTCGGAGAAAAAGTCCAGGCGCTTCTAAGCGCTAGAGATGAAAATCGAAATCCTCGACTGCCTTGCTTAAGACGAAACTTAGGCAGTGCAGTGGTTAACAGAAAGTTCGCATTGCATTACGCTTTAGTGAAACGAAAAAAGAATCCGTGATGCAATGGCAACTGGAACTGATATGTCAGCTAAATAATCGTTCCGTAGTCGAAAAAATGGAAAAGGCACTAGTTTGTGGATCGAGGAACATAACCTAAAGAGGGTTCCTGTGGTTCATCCAACAGGAACCATCTTCGAGTGACGGAATCAAGACGTTTAACGCTAATAAGCGATATTCTCTCCATAATGTAAAGCTCCGGTGACAAAGCGCTTCAGCAGATGAAACCGCTGCAAGAAATTATCCGGCAGAATTGGCTTCCATAATTTTGGAGGGAGGCTACAATGCCCACCAGATTTTAAACGCAGATGAATCGGGTCTGTTCTGGAAACGCATGCCATCTAGAACCCATCTAGTTAAATCGGTAAATTGGCAAACTGATTTAAAACTGCGAAGGAAAGAATAACGCTTCTTTTTTGCGCTATGCTTCGGGAGACCGTCTTTTTAAGCCACTTCTGATTCTTTGCGTCCTCGTACCTTGAAGGGCATGGATTTTGATCAGCTTCCGGTACATTGACTAACTAACCAAACACCAGGGATCACGCAAACCGATTTTATACAGAGGTTCGAAGAAATGTTCCTCAAGTCAAGAGACAAAAGAAGAACACTTTCATGCTCTTTTAATTATCGACAACGGTTATCCTCAGCTGGAACACTCGAATGTGAAAGTGGTGTTTTTACCATCAAACACAACATCGTTGATCTAGCCCCTTGACCAGGACATCATTGCAAGCTTCAAGAAGCTGTACATAGGCAGGACGATGCGATTTATTTAGGAAATGATGAAAAAGCATCCGACACTGACTGTTCCAGAATGACGTTTCCAGAAGCTTGGAAATCTTTCACTATGAAAGAATGCTTGGAGCAAACTAGAGCGGTTCTACTAAAGTCTGCTTCATTTAATATTGGAACAAATTCTTTTGCTCATTGTGGCGCTCCTAGTGGACGGATTTGGAAACTTTTTCCACCCACATGTCGGGAAATTCATTACCTTTCACCATGTATTTATGTCATAACACCAAACGATAGCATTTTGTAAACAACCGCCATGGAAGCCGAACGGAGAGATCAAATTGTGCACAGTTTTCTTGAAAATCCATTGTTGTCGGCATCGAAGCTAGCTAAACAGCTTAAAATGCCCAGAAATACCGTATGGCGTGTTATCAAGCAGTACAAGGAAACATTGACGACGGCTCGGAAGCCGCATTCGAAGCGTCGGAGTGGAACTGTCGACCGGAAACTGCGTGGGAAAGTCATCAAGGCCGTCAAGAGGAATCCCAATCTTTCAGACCGCGATTTGGCCAATAAGTTCCAGGCCGCTCACAGTACGGTGCGACGAATTCGTCTCCGGGAAGGAATAAGGTCATTCCGAGCCAGCAAACAGCCAAATCGGACGCTGAAGCAGAACAATGTGGCCAGAATCCGTGCTCGAAAGCTGTACGACCAAGTGCTGACCAAGTTCGACGGATGTATTCTGATGGACGATGAGACCTACGTGAAGGCGGACTTTGGGCAAATCCCAGGTCAAAAATTTTATTTGGCGACGGCTCGGGGGGATGTACCTGCAAAATTTAAGTTCGTGTTTGCGGATAAATTCGCCCGCAAGTACATGATTTGACAGGGGATATGCAGTTGTGGACAGAAAACCAAAGTCTTTCTCACTGACAAGACAATGACATCAGAAGTCTACAAAAAAGAGTGCCTACAGAAACGGATTCTGCCGTTTATTCGTGCCCACGACCGTCCAGTAATGTTTTGGCCGGACCTCGCAAGCTGCCATTACAGCAAAACGGTTATGGAATGGTACGCAACGAACGGGGTCAGCGTAATACCGAAGGACCTCAACCCCCCAAACTGTCCCCAGTTCCGGCCGATAGAGAAATATTGGGCAATCACGAAGCGGAGGCTTAAGGCAAAGGGAAAACTTGTTAGGAACATGACTCAAATGAAGAACTGGTGGAATCAAATCGCCAAAACGGTGGACGAAAAGGGTGTGCGCCGCCTAATGTGCCGTATTACGGGAAAAGTACGAGAATTTCTTCGAAACAGCAATGAATAATTTTTTTAATTTTTTTTTATGAAAGAGTAAAGAAAATGCTACATTTGTATGAAAAACAAATTATGAATTCGTTAATAAATGACTGAACTACACGCAATTGTTTGTGTTCCAATATTAAATGAAGCAGACTTTAGACATCACACCATCAACTCTTAAGGCTTGATGGCTTTCTCTTTGGCGTGAATGTGTGCAATCGACCGAATTTCAGCAAGTAAACCACAGGTCGGACGAAGGTTTCGACGATATGCCTGAAGAGGATGTTTCTGAATTGTTACAGCAACCAGTTCTTGCGGATGAGGATCTAAAAGAGATGCTACAAAACTGATCCAGAGGAAATCGCTGATGAAGTTTCCGTTTCGGAATTGACTACTGAAAAGCTGTAAGAAGGTTTCCGACTAGAGCAGTTAGGAAACTATTTTTTAGAAACCGATTCTGTCGCGAAAAGAGCTAAGGCGTTCTATAAAGATATTCAATTTTGCATGGCAAGGCACAAAGAACTTTAGAAATCCATGAACAATTGATGAACTCTCATGAAAATTGCTTTTCTTTTTTTATATAACTAAGTTGTTTTTTTATAATCAACTCATTAAAACTTATTTTAAAAATTTGTCTGTTTTTCGATTGTTACGGATTTTCCGTACAACGTCCCAGTAAAAAATCTGAACCATGATTTTATGAACAAACACGTTTTTATTAATTGAACTTTGCGAGTGGTTGGGAAAATAAAACAAAATGTCAAGAAACTGTTTTGTATGTAGACCCAAATTACGGATGTTTCGGATCTATAGAAGGTGGGCTGGATGTGATGAACGGCCCCGCAAGTCTCAACATCACGACAACCTCATCATTTTTTTCACGTTTTTGTGAAGCTCAAATTGGTTCAACTTGTTGTCGTTGTTGTATCGTCTTATTTCGAGAAAATCGTTAAAAAAAACCTGTGAAATAAGATCGTTTATAAAAAGAATCCAGTGTATTTTAAAAGTTAACAGTGCTACCAGCTATCATAAAAACAAGTAAAACTGATTTCAAAACGCCTCCGTACCAATCTCAACGATCATATATGGATAGATGTAGGATGGATGCGAATTCAAAACGAGTGGGAGTTGGATCGAAACTGATTGTGAACATAAGGCCGAACAAAGTGTTTCACATCAGCACATGATGCACTAGAAAGCTTGCGAACATTGTGGTTTTTTTTCATCATCAGGTGTGTGCTGTTCAAAGTAACAAACTAAACGGGAGTTCGGGGGGAGTGGTTGGTGACTAATTTGAAGGACTGATGAGAGAAGAAATGGCGTTCTGAATGGGGAAGCTCACGATTGGTGATTTCAGACAGTTTCGATGTGATGATAGAGGGGTGTCAGCGGTGAGGGAAAATCAAACAATCTATTCACAGCCAAAAAGCATGGTGCTCTTATTACTTTTTTAGATTTTTTTTTCATTTGCTACAGTTTGCCAAACATTTCTGGTCGGAAACTAATTTTTCGCCTCTGATTGCTTCTGATTTCAATCGCCATATCATCATAACAATAATAATAAACGGTGAAAATGGTGTCGACGAGTGCTGATTTTTGCTTGAATCTATTTTTTTCAGCTAAACTTTCAGATGCTAGAGCAAATACTATAAAACGGTGCTTTCATTTGAACGTTTATAAATATTTTTTTATTGGTTGGAAGTGAGGGTTGTGAGGGGAGTTGTGTGCGAGTCAGTGCGGTCAGTGAATATAAAAAAATATAGACGGGATCTAATTTTGCACGCGAACAGCATTTTTTCGGTTTGTGAGTGCAGGTGGTGCCCATTTTTCTTCAATCTAAGCTATTAGTAACGGTGCACGAAAGCTGATAATATTATGGGGAATCAAATCTCGGTAATTTGAATTATTAGCCTGATTTGGAACATCCATCGTCTTGTTTTATTCGAACTGATGATTGGCAGTGCTGCCAGATGATTTACCTAGATTTGATTGAACAGGTTGCATTTTTTTTAACGAATGAAAATGTGAATAAACATACAATAGACATCTCTGGCGGAAATGGAATCACCTGGAAAGGGTTCGGGAGGGCAGAAACGAAAAATTGTTTAAATGAAACTAATCGCTTAACAATTGAAAGGGATTTTTTTAATGTGTATTTTTCATCATCTAAACAGCGCACAAAAGTTTGTGATTGCATTGTCGGTTTCATCTCTAGTTGTTTGTACCCATTGAGTAAGCTCGTGTGTTTCTAATTTGGACAAGGGCTGCCAGCGAAAGGATTGACTTGAAACTACTAGGTACGCGACAAGATACGATTGATTGCTTCCGGCTTGAGGGAAGGTGCTTTATTACACACGCGCGGTTCCAAAATCAAGCTCAATATACAAAAACCAAACATTTGATAAACTAAAAAAATAAATCAAAACTCATTCGGATTCGATCAACGAGAATGCGAGAATAATGGGAGGTTCCTGATTGATGATTTTTTTTAGTTCAATGTTTCCAATGAATTGAGGACTTTAAGCGGGTTGGGCTTTTCGATACTTGATGTTTTTTCTTTGGTTCAGTGTTCTGTTGGGGTCTTTGGTGATGAAACTTCCAATCATTTGGGGGCCTTATTACTATTGAACACAGATGTGAATCTAGTGGCTGTTGTGAGATGCTTATTGATACATTTTTTGAATATTTTTCAATGCATTCGGTGGTGATGCTGTGGGTTTGTTGGGTTCTGTATAACTGCAAATACAGTATCTTTTTTTAAGAAGCATGCATTGGTTTAGCTGGACCGGGGTAAATATAATTTTGGACATGCTTGTAAAGCCGCATTCAATTCCGAATAATACTAACTGAAATCATACGAAAATCAAAAGAAATATTAGAGAAAACAAGTTGAACAAAAGAAGATTTTGATAAGATTAGCATTGGCATTATTTAAATTGATTTAGGAGTTTTAATGAAGATTCATTATCTGACATAACAATTTGAATTCAGATAGCGTAATCGTTTGACACCCTTTGTTGAGAAGTGCATCGAAGATTGTGAATGTTCCTATCTGGTTTAGTTTTAGAATAATGTTTAAATTTTATATGATTTCGGACTTATCATGTGCCATCTTTTGTTCAACAATGAGAATAAAGATAGTAAAAAAATGAGCATAATAAATGAATTCAAATGCAAGCTGGGTTTCAATTGACAAAGACAATAAAAATCGACCAACACAAAATAACATCAATCGAATGAACGAAAATGAGAAAATTTGAGGAAACTATGAATGCAATATCCAGACCTAGGATATTGTTTGTAAAGAAATACTCAACGGAGGAAGGTTAAAGAAGGGATCATCATATGGGAGCATCATTTCCCAACGACAAAACAAACAAACTATATCTTACTTAGAATAATACTCAATCATAATAACCATACCAATAATAAGAATAATAATTTAATAATAATAATACTTTTTTTTAATTTTTTTTTGGTGCAAATAAATTAGCGCCCTGACGTTCGATTTGATTGATTTGTTGAGAATTGTTTCTTTTTTCTGGGTTTTTTTTCGTTTCCCGAAACCGTTTTTGGAGCTGTCCGGACCGCGGACCGAATCGCGATAGACGTTCTCAACTTTCGCTTCCAATCGAAGGATTTCCGAGCACTTCCGTTCGATTACAATGGAAAAGGGGTTTTGTTCTATTTTCGTTTTTTTTTTATATGTTGGTATGTGTGTGTTGGTGTTTCATCTAGGGGGAAAATTCGTGTGATTCGCGTGACTAAAGTCGTTTTACAGAATTTGTTCAATATGGATACTTGTGGGGAACTTTGGTTACAAAAATAAAAACGAACTTTATGATGGTCAAGTCACTGTTATTAGTCCACTATGCTTGTGGTGCGGCTGTATGACGTATTTAAAAACAAAATCAACATGATGATGGTTTTGATACATTGATGAGAAAGGTGATTTGCCGATGATTAAATGGTTGATTTGACTTAAACACACGCAGAATTCTGCAAACGCAAAAAAATGAGCAGAAGTAGACAATGACCTTTCAAACTTTTTATTATAGGTCAGAAAGTGTGACATCATCTCAGAAAAAAAGGTTGTGCAATTTCCAAAAACTGTTATTTAAAAAAAACGGAGAGTTGCTGAGTAGCGCCAACCGAAGTTATAGGCGACTGTTATGCGAATGCGAAGTAGGCGTTGACCTTTTGGCAATGAATGAGCTTTTTCTCATTTCGCTGAGTTCTAAAAAAAGTTGAATTTCAAATATTTCAACCAATTATATGTTTTTAATCCTCAATTATGCTAAAGGTATTTTTGACTAAAACAGTGTTTGTTTCTTCTTTTTTTTAGATCGAACTAATCATCGTTGAGCGTTTAAAGACCCCCCGAGCCTGTGTTGAGTTTTCCCCCCACCGGAAATAAATCCATAGCCATATTGTTGTGAACAGTTCCAATTAAAATTACGGCAACAATCAATTTGTGCCTCCATTGCACCGTTAAATTGCGTATGCAGCGGATTGCAAAAATTTATCGCCGATTGATGCTAAACCGTGTGGTAAGTACCAACCAGTTTGATTTTTGTGTTTTTCTTCCGTGTTGGATTTCAATTTTTCCAAACCTTTTTTCCGAGGCAGGCCCGCTTTGTTGAGCGAGGCGTAAAAAGCAAATGATAATCACGCTCATTCTGGCGCTGGAGGCTGGGCTGGGCGAATGTGGAATTGGTTTTTCACTTCGATTGGATTCGGAATGACGTAAACTGTTCCGTGAACCTGTTCCTCTTCCAGGAAAGAAAAACCACCAGATATTCATCTGATATGGCTCAATTAATGGCGATAATTTCAATACACTGACACTACTGCTAGGTTCGATACGGATGAAACCGATTTATTTGTTTATCGTATAGATTATCGCGTTTTTTGTTGTATTTCTAACAACCAGGTGCAAATTTTCAATCGACACCGTGACACTTTCACACTCCATAATGATAATGGATCATGATTTTTAACTGTATAAAAGTCAAAATTTGCATCAAAGGGACCAACTCCAAAAAATTGTCCGTTTCTCCAGCTAAAGCTTTTAAGAAACAACCCAGCTAGGACATCGAACATACCAAAGAAGACGAAAAAAGCTCGTCACAACAATGCCAATGGTGGATGCAGGTAATAAAATATAATCTCGTTGAATAAAATTAGATGAAATTGCTCCTTCTGCCATCAAAGATTCTTTCTCGTTGGATGGTTGAAAACGAGAGTTGTCCTTGGAGTTTTTTTTCCTCTCTTTTCGTTTCTCATCGTCTCGTCAGGTTCAATCATGGCAAAGGAAGCGCATCGCTTGGCTCTGAGACATTACTTTTCCCCATAATTGGCCCTGATGGAGCCATTATTAAGAGGGGTGATTTTTTTTTATTAGTTACTTCTTGTGTGTATTGACACGTTTTATGGCTGGCTGCCGCCCGTGCCGGGTTTAATCGAAATTCGATTTCGCACGTTAAGAATTTCGGAATATGAACGCTTTCTACGGTTTAGGATTTGATGCTTTTCTTCTACTAGGCAATTTTCTTGGAATGCCCGAAATTGGGATTTATCCTGGTCATATTCAGATTCGGAATCAAAAGGCTAACAAGCTTCTTACAGTTTTTTCCGTTTTTGGTAGCACTTTCACAGAGTTTTAAGCTGTTGCGTTTATTCATGTTCTTCGGCACCAATTGAACGTTGTTCATAGCAAAGCTTCAATGCATTTTCTCTTCTACTCTAGTTCCAGACTTTGCTATCTCGCTGTAGAAGGATGCTTATACAGTGGAAACCCGATTTTGTCACGCAATGTAGTAAAACAACTCATGCTTCTAATGACAATTGCCCATAGTGCACTACATAGGTGCAACGTTCATAATAAGCAAAAATGCTAAAATGATTATAGGGAGAGGGATATTCGCCTCTATTTTGGTTTTGTTCTAGACTGACAGTTGTTTTAAAATCACGAGTTCGAAGTAGGCCTTGGTTTAGTTAGCAGCGAACAATGTTTTATCCTGCCAAAATTCCTGAAATTTATTTTATGTTTTTGTTTGTGATAAAATATGATAAATTAAATGATACTGTTAAGTTCAGTGCATAGTATGTGAAAGGTATGTGAAAATCTTAAGAGGAAGCCGCACTTCCCATGGATACTGCCAGAACATTCGGCAATTATAAGATGCACAAAGATATGCGAAAAATCTATCAGAAGCTAAAAAGCTAAAAGCTGCGGAAAATTTATCAGGAGCTAAGTATCTTTATATCTTTTTAAACTTTGATATTTTTCGGTTGATGGAACAGTCAGGGCTTTTTTTCTTAAATGTTGCTCGAAAATTTGCAGGGTTGCTAGCGAACCGGGAAAACCGGGAAAAACTTTGGAATTTCATCACGTCACCGGGAAACCGGGAAAATACCGGGAATTTCGGCACCTCACCGGGAAAATTGACATGTTTGATATTTTCTCATAAACGCTTATTTTCGTTCATTAGTAAACAAACGAAGTTTGAAGCGCTTTTTTAACGCGGAGAAATATAACTTATCTGATTTTTTCACTCTCCGCAAGCAAATAATTTGGCAGCGTGAGACGTTTTTAAGCAGTGTTACACCTCTTTTTCACCAGATAAAGATATTGGTTTTCCAATGTTGTTGTTGTGTATTTCGTTTGAATTGGCCTGAAGAACGAAGCATTACATTGCAAGTGTTGAGTTTTTAATCCATTCTACGTTAAGCTATTGCTTGAAGTTTCCGAAATCTAAGGTCTTAACCTTGATTAAAAATAAAATCTTTCACTCAAACAATTAAAGCTCAGCCCTGTCTTATACACGATTTTTATATTTTCACGAATCTTTAGTTCAAATGACTATTACTAAACTTATTCATATTTTTGTATTTAAAAAACACTTATTTCAAAAACATGTCTTTGGGTTTGTACAAAAACATATTAACTGAATTTAGAAAATAATCCCAAAAATGAGAGACAGTTGCATTTTATGAATCACAAAAAACCTTAAAGGGGCAAAAGTACAAACTGCAAATGGGGCAAAAGTACAAATGATATACACAATCCAAAGTTTTAACTTTTTTTTAATGCACTGGAAACATCAGCGCATATTCTTGAATCTACAAAAACCTGCTTGCTCGAAAAATTGCTCAAATACGATGAGAACTGGACTTCGTAAACCAGACGAATATAAACAATTAGTGGAGAACTTCGAATTCGCTCAGGTTGTTTGCCTATGTAAAGGATTTGTATCAGAAATGAACACACAAGCTGCTGTAGGCAAAAATTGATATAAAATAGTTTTTCTCTTGACTTCATTCAGAAATGTGGAATTTTGAATGATCGTTCGTTTACCCCACGTCATTCGAACTTTTGCCCCAGAGGGGGGATAAAAGTACGTTTCGATAGTAGTTAGGCATTTCGACTACTGCTATCATATGCGTCGATCGTTTATCTTCGACGTCTAAAAAATCGGATAGCACTTAGGTCGTACTTTAACCCCACCATACTCTACCTTTTTTCTAGAACTCTTTAAAAATTCAAGAAAATTTATATCGGCTTAAAAGTACTACCTACATTATACTTTCAAGATCAATTTTACCGGACTTATTTTTTCAAAAAAAATTCAATTTGTGGAGTTCATTAGATTTGTTAAAAAAATCATGAAAACATATCAATTTGATACGAAAAGACTACGTGTTAGAAGACGCCGAAGTGTTTGTCATGATCTAGAACCGTTTAACAAGTTTTGGTATGCAATTATTAGAAATTTTAAGCCCTTTATATTGATTTTTTTTATTTACTTTGATTTTATTTAAAAAACGAGTATAATAAATATCTGGAAAATCAGCATTTATAACCGGGAGAAAACCTGGGAAAAACCGGGAAAAACTTTTGAATTTCAAAACGAAAAATCGCTAGCAACCCTGAATTTGGCTACCTTATATTTTTTTACGTCTGAAGATTAGTGAAGAATGACAATCATAAATTTCATTTGTGAATAAACTAGTTATTTTACTACACAGCTAAAAAAGGTAACGATGGACGATGTAATTTCTTGAGATGATCTACTATTAGGGTATTCTGTTGTTATAATTCATCTGAACGATGTACACAATGCGATCACGTCGTGTAGTGTAATATCACAATCTTCGCATCAAACAGTCAATGTTTTCCTCAATTGACGTTGAAATTTTATTCATTTCAAAAAGTAAGAAACGAACTGCAGGCCTCAGGTGTATTTTTTTGACATGTAAGTACGATCAAAATTAAATAAAAATGTAAGCAAACCCACAGCTGTCAAACAATTGAACGACGCATTAGACATTTTTCCTGAACGTAAAGTGCAATGTATTCATTCAATTCAGCTGGTAAGAATGGCAAACAATATACTAAATAAATGGTTTGTTTTTAATTCAAAAACGTGTTTTGGTAGATGATTTGAGCGAAATGCTCCCGTTTTTTATTATATAAGCACAAATTCTTATGTTGTTTGAAAACAACATTGTGCATTCCATTGAGATTCATTGGCACATCTCTATTTTGTGTCACATATAATTTTCTTATTCCCTATTTATAGGATGCGTGATAAGGAACTGCAGCAATAACTAGAGAATTTATCAAATTCGGAAGATGGACGAAGGATATATACAAGTCATCGATGGGCCCAAGACACCAGGTAGCTCGAAGTCAAGTCGTAAGAAACTTCTTGACGTAGAGTTGCTCAAAAAAATCTTATACTCAGCCAAAGTGATCTTTAATTTGGCTTTCAAAGTAGTAATCTCATAGAATTGATAGGATGTGAAACGCCCTACGAGTTTTATTCCTATTTTTTTAACTTGATATCAAACAAAAAGTTGTTGATGAAAGTGATTTGTATGTCATGCAAAAGAATATTGCCAACACATTTCCATGCACACATCTGAATTAGATAAATTTGTTGGCTTTCTTGTCTATAGTTCAGTCATAAATTGCTCAAATGTACGTTCTTATTGGAATGCGTCCTTTGGATATGAACCAATAAGGTCAGCCATGTGTTTGAAAGATTTCGAACGCATTCGATCAAATCTCCACTTTACAAATAATGACGAGATTCTATCTAAACATCATCCACAATTTGATCGACTAGCCAAAGTTCGACCACTGATTTAACTTTTTCAACGAACGTTTCGGTCAATTACCCTTTGGACAGAAGCTTTCAGCAGATTAAAAAATGTGTGCCATGAATATGAGCTCCTATATAAAGCAATATTTACCAAATAAACCCTAAAATGGGGGTTTTAATTATTATTTGTGGAACGGATGAATTCGCTCACAAATTCGAAATTTGCACTGGATCTGGTTCAAAACCTTTACCCTGAGAAGAACCAGATTTAGGTGAAGTTGGAAACGTGGTAGTGCGATTGTGTCGGAACGTTCCAAGATATATGAACCACGTAATGTATGTGCGCACTCAAAGTCTACGAAATTGTCAGCTAATGGGTAAGCAAAAAATGATGCAAAAGGACATTCCGAGAGGCTTTTTCTGAGAAAGAACGTATAACATTGAAGGGACCGATGTCAGTGTTGTTGGATGAAAGGACAACAAACCGGCCACTTTGCTGTCTTCTTACGTTGAAGCAGAGCCAGTTGGTACTTTAAGTCGATTTGATAAGAAGCAGCTTATTCGTTTGATTGGTAGATTTAATTCAAGAGTAGCAAATGGACCAGACGTTTTTTTTTTAAATTATTTTTTGGATATGGTAAACTGGCATGTCTACAAGAAGGTTGTGCTTCGAAACCAGCAAAATACCAAGATACTAATGCTATAGAAATTCAGGTTTGAATTGGCTGAAAGTTTGTGTAAGATTGGTGAAATCTCTCCAAAAAAAGGATGTCCAAGGAAGGATCTGCCTCTCAAACGATTACGTCGTGATCCATTCAATCCTGTCCGCCTCAAAAGGTAAAATTTGAACAAACTTCTCACTTGGAAATTTGCAAAAAAAAAAAACAAGCAAGCAAGATGTAAATATGCCAATTGCCAAGGTTTATCAAAAGATTTAGCGATAAATGCAAATTATCACTTTGCGATTCTACCACCAACGACTTTTTTATCGTTATCATAACCCATATACAAGTACCATCGAATAAATTTTCAATTCGATAGTATAAAAAACAATTATCTAGTTTTATTTTTGAAACATTTCCATAAAAGAAACCATTAATCTCCGTGGAGTGCACCATTTTGTTTAAAACAACATACTAAAATTATATAAAAAATATAAACATTTGTCTTGGTTTTTTTTTTAATATAATGAAGACTATTCGATAATTCAAAAAAAATGTTTGCAGAAAAAAGTCAACCATTAAAGGATTGAGAATTAAACAGCAGTTTGTCATTTTTATCAAAATTTTAAATTTAGGCACTGGGAAAAAATATTCCAAAAATTTTCTAAAGCATCAGTTTTAACTTTAATCCCCAACCAATAAGGTAGAAACTTGCAAGTAGTAAAAAGTTTGAAAATTTCATTTTTCACTAACTTATTCCTTCGTTCATATCTGCGTGATAATCATCAAGTTTAAAAATAATGTTGATATCTACATATATTTTGTTTTGATCAAATTGAAATTGGAAGTATGAGATTCTCAAAATTGTACAGTGAGATCGTAATGATTGTTCCCAGCAATCTGTCATTTGGTTCATTGGACAATGTTTATTTTGTCGGACCAATCACGAAGTGCAGCCAACATATATTTTCAAAAATCAGGGAACTGGTGAAATAAAAATCAGGCAAAATCAGGCTACATAAGTAACGGAAATTCCTCTAAAAGTGATGACCTTTTTTTTTTTTGGTCATCACTCTACATTTTTACTGTGTTGTGGGCCTACTTGGTTGCATAATTCTACTGAATCAAAGCGAAAGATTCCTTTTCATTCCCTTTTTAAGATATGAATTAATGGGAATCTTTCGATTGGTTTCATTCAGCCACATTTTCGCTTTTTAACTTCAGTAATGGTACCTAATTTAGTTCCTTACTACCCATTTTTCATCACATTCGCAAAAATCAGGCAAAATCAGGCATTTTTTGAAAAATCAGGGAAATTCAATGGCTTTTCAGGTTGTCAGGCAGAGCCTCGAAAAATCAGGCAATCCCTGAAAAATCAGGCATATTGGCATCTCTGAGTGCAAGTATTATGACATTGGTGGACCATAGTTGATAGCAAGCTCAAGCTGAAGCTCAAGAATGACAGTTGTTTGTCAAATTGGTTAAAATCCAACGATGTTATTTTACCTCAAACAGTTCGTGTCCTATCGAAGAGGAAACAAGTTTGACCACATCGTTAGCTGTTTGCTTCCTTTTCGTCCATTCGAACTTTTCTTTTGGTCTCAATGTGGTTTTTTCGATTCTTCAAATTTTAGAACGCTTCACCAGCGAGGAGAGGAACTTTATTTACTTTGAATTCTGCTTGCTGTTTTGCTTTTGATGATAAGATTGATAACTTGAAATAAGAGAAAAAATAAGGATGATATTATGAGAGAAAGCCAGAAATTGTTGTATGAATCGTCCTGAGTATGTATGTTCAAAAGCGATAATCTAAGTTTATGAAAATGGTGAAAACTATATGTTATATTTATATGAACCGGTCCTTTGAGGGTTTTTTTTCGTTTTGACTACATGACGATGGCAGTTTTGCGATTATGGGTTGATAAAATAAATATGGCAACCGAAAAAAGAAATGAAACAAACTTAAACGGGGAATGGTTGTTTCGGACATCGTGAAATCACGGGGAAAGTGGGGGGAGCTAAGCGAGGGGACGGAGGGATGATAACAAAAGAAAGTTCATGATTTGGTTGTTGTTTTTCATCTCTCCCGTCCAGTTTTCCTTCCCAGTTACAGCAGCAGCAGCCAGCTAATGATGTTCCTGGGAAGGACAACCCCTGGATGGGGAACGAAAGATGAAAATTACAGATGAGCAATTTTCCGCGCTTGATTTCATATTGTGGTTTTGGTGTTTCTTTTTTATTTTTGCTTTCGATGGTGGGTTTGCTTTTGAAGTTGTTGTGTCTTTATGGGAAATTTTTTGCGGTAGTGATTGGCAGTGAATGGACAAAATATACCGGAAAATGGAGCTTTGTTCAGTGTATTTTATCTTCTGTTTTTTTCACGTTGTTGTGTTGAGAAGGGGATAAATTTTGAAGAGTTGGTCTTGATTGAGTTTGGTGGGGGAGGTTTCTTCCTGTGCACGTCTTTGATTGCGTTCTGTATGCAGTAGAGTTTGGAGACCGATAAAGTTACACCGATTTTAGAACGTTTTCTGTGATTTTGTAGCTCGATCGATACCAATTCAGTAGTTATTATTATTGTTTGCTCAAAGTACGAGAAAGAAAGAGCGATGCAAGAATGATTCGACTTTTTGGTAATTCGTTCCTTCCGTTATCACTCTTTGCTGAGCACTTTTTCGTGTTTGTTTTCATCATTTTCATCATCATCATCATCATCAAACAAGAGAAACGACACGTCACGACACGTATTAGGGCAAAAATATGGTGCTGGTGATACATACATAACATACCCCTGACGGGAGCTGCCCCGTCAACTTGCAGTCGAAGATTGGACGCTCGCCGGGAAAATCTCACCGTGTGCCAGTTATTGTCATTGAGGACACCCTGGCCGGCCAGCAGGTTCTTCAGTTTCGGATACGGTGCGAGCAGCAGTGGAATGCATTCACATTAGGAAAGTTCGTTTTTTTTTAGTTTTTCACATGAGATGGGTAGATAAAACGAGAATTAAAATTGACATTAAGGTGCTGTTGGTTTTCTACTGAAGCCTTGTTGGCAAATTGTGAAGCAATCATATCAAATGAAAAGGGGCTTAATCAAACTGAAGAAAGTGATGGCAAAGCCTGCAATTGGTGCCGTTACCTTTTCGCGTTCACCCAGTCTTACGTTTGCCCGAACCCGGCCAGCTACCAGTCCGATTTCGAGACGATCCGACGAGCTAGATTCGGCACTGGTTAGCAGAAGCAGACCGGCAGGGCGAGAAGTTTTGAATCGGATAACGAGCTCCTCCGTCTGGGTTCGTGTTCCTTGGCTGCCACCGATCCAGATTGCCATATGTTGCGACCCGTTGAAGGCCAACGTAGCGGATTCCCTTCCACAAGTTGGTCCCGTGAACAGAGTGGCCGAACAATCACACAACGGCCTGTTCCAGCCTTCGGTACACTGTCCTCCGTTTTGGCAAGGCGACACCGATCCACCACATTGGTTGGCCACAACGTGACAAGACGGCTTAATGGCCCCTAAAAATCAAAACAAACATTATGAATCATTCAACCAGATTCACAACAAGGGCAATCTCCCAACCCGAATCCTGCTGTCTGGCGTAGGCCGCAATGTCTATCGGTTTTCCCGACAGAACCAAATCGCGTAGACATCCGACGAATCCCTGCCTCAACGTAGCAGTCCAGATGGCCGGCGGAATCACCACCTCCGCATAGGGTGGCCCTATCCCACCGAAATACATCGGGCTGTCCAGTTCCAGCTGGGTTGAATCGCCCGGCGTTCGAAAATCGTTCCACTGACCATCGACTCCGACCTTGCCGTCACGTCCATTGCGCCTCAGCGATAGCTCGTGCCAAACTCCGTCGTCTACTCGGCGTCTAGATGCCCGAACCTTGACCGCTCCCGAGCCCAAATCCATGTGAATGTAGATGTGTCCATTCAGAAGCTCCACCGCGAAAAAGTCCGGCTGGATGTGAAAAACATTTTAAATTATCATTAAAGAGATTTCAATGCTTCGAGAAAGGGAACCCTCTTTTTAAATTAAACAGACTTTCTCTTCTCGTCACCCTGACCGAGGTCTGGTTTGGTCACTTACCCTCGGCTGGCGCGTCACGGTATTTAGGATAATTAATCCGTTCGGTTCATTTGTGCGGAACTTGAAGGACAGCATGCCCTGCTTCGAGACGTCCCACGGCGGAAGGAGCTGGGAAAAAAGTGAGAAAAGAAAACGAAGACAGTTAGTGAGGGGGAGAGTGAAAAACGGCGGAAAAGAAATGAAAAGGACCCACGAGCAGACAGATGAAGTTAAGCCCTGGAAGGATACCCACCGAACCGACCCCGAAATGAAGTAATTAAATTTGAATTTAAAATGATGTTGAGGATGATGGCGACGAAGATGACGACGACGACGATGGCCTCTTCAAATGACGGGTGGCTTGGCGGTGACTTTTGTGGCGCTTTTTGCACTTTGAGTTGTCGCTTTTTCCCCTTATTATTATTATTGTTATTACAAACTTCCCCTTCGTACTTGCTCTTGTCCTCCTCAAAGCCACCGGAAGGCTCGGTGAAACTGTCAATCGGGTAAAGTGGTTTGCGGGTAATAATTGATGCGGATATAATTACGCTTCATAGAATTCGTAATTATATTTTCGTTGTAACGGGGCATTATCACGAAATTTGAAAATGTGCTGTTTTTTTTATTATCCTTTTCCTGTGAAGTATCGTAATTAATTCTCCGTTGCAATTTGAATTTGAAATTCCAATGGATGAAAATCATTCGATTTTTTGAATGACGTTCCCTCAAATTTCACTGTTGGCTTTCAAGTTTTTAGAAAGAAGATTAAATTTTCCGTGGTGTTCAGTTCGTGAGCATTGTTGAAAACTAGCAAACAAGAACAACCCCACTGATGTGAAACAGCTTTGACCAGAGCAAAAATGACAAAAATGACACAACTAAAAAAAATGACAAAAATGACAAAAATGACAAAAATGACAAAAATGACAAAAATGACAAAAATGACAAAAATGACAAAAATGACAAAAATGACAAAAATGACAAAAATGACAAAAATTACAAAAATGACAAAATGGCAAAAATAATTAAAATGGCAAAAATGCCAAAAATGACAAAAATGACAAAAATCACAAAAATGATAAAAATAACAAAAATGACAAAAATGACAAAAATGATAAAAATGACAAAAATGAGAAAAATGACAAAAACCACAAATTTGAGAAAAATAACAAAAATGACAAAAATGACAAAAATGATAAAAATGACAAAAATGAGAAAAATGACAAAAACCACAAATTTGAGAAAAATGAAAAACATGTCAAAATGACAAAAACGATAAAATTGATAATAATAAATACAAGATTGACAAAAATTACAGAAAATAACAAAAACATTAAAAATGACAAAAATGAAAAAGATAAGAGAAATGTCAAAAATGACAAAAATGCCAAAAATGACAAAAATCACAAAAATGACAAGAAAATTACAGAAATGACAAAAATGACAAAAATGATAAAAATGAAAAAAGTGACAAAAATGACAAAAATGACAGAAATGAAAATAATTACCAAAATGACAAAAATGATGAAAATGACAAAAATGACAAAAATTATAATGATGTCAAAAATAACATAAATGACAAAAATGACAAGAATGACAAAAATGACAAAAATGATAAATATGATAAAAATGAAAAAAAAAATAACCAAAATGATAAAAATGATAAAAATGACAAAAATGAAAAAAATGACATAAATGACAAGATTGACAAAAATGACAGAAACGAAAAATTGACAAATGATAAAAATATCAAAGATGACAAAAAATACAAAAAAGACTAAAATGATTAAAACGACAAAAAATGACAGAAATCACAAAAATTACAAAAATTACAAAATGACAAAATGACAAAAATGATAAAAATGACAAAAATGACAAAAATGACAAAAATGACAAAAATGACAAAAATAATAAAAATAATAAAAATGACAAAAAATAACAAAAATGACAAAAACTACAAAGTTGATCACAATCAGAAATCACAAAAACTGCAAAAATGACAAAAATAACAGAAATAATAAAAATGATAAAAATAACAAAAATGACAAAATCCACAAAGATGATTTAAATGAATAAATAAATTACAAAAATGACAAAATTGAAAATAACTACAAGATCGACAAAACTGACAAAAATGACAAAAATGAAAAAAATGACAAAATTGATAATTATAACAAGATTGACAAAACTGACAAGAATGACAACAATGACAATATAACATAAATGACAGAAATGATAAAAATGACAAAAATGACAAAAATGACAAAAATGACAAAAATGACAAAAATGACAAAAATGACAAAATTTACAGTAATAAGAAAAATGACAAAAATGACATAAATAACATAAATACCAAAAAATGACGATAATGACAAAAATGACGAAGAATGACAAAAATTACAAAGATGATAAATATGACAAAAATGACAAAATTCACTGGTGTCATTCATGTCAACTATGTTCATTTTTTTCATCTCTATCAATTTTGTAAATTTCTTCAATTTTGTCAATTTTGTATATTTTGTAATGTGTTTTCAAATTAACTAATTTTATCAATGTGGTCAATTTTGTCAGTTTCGTCAATTTGGTAATTTTATCATGTTTTTTTTTAATTTGATCATTTTTGTCAATGTCGCCATTTTTGTCAATTTCGTCAGTTTTTTTATTTATGTTTATTTCGTTATTTTTATTTTATTTGTCAATTTTGTAAATTTTTCGAATTTTTCTCAGTTTAGTTATTTTTGTCAATTTTTGTCGTTTTATTTTGATTTTTCTCAAATCTGTTACTTTTGTAAATTACATGAAAATGATGCCACTTACAAAAGTGATGGAATAAAACAAAAAATACAGTTGATTTTAACTCAATTGACATAAATTACAAAATTTAAAACTACATTAAATTGATAAAAATGCCAAAGCGACGAAATTGAAATTATTGACAAAATTTTTAAAACTGTCATATAATTTTTTTTAAATCAACTGGTAATTCGACCGATTATACTAGTTTACAAAATTAAAAAAAATCGTGAACTTCATCGATTAACCAAAATTTTTAGTGTTAAATCGGGCGCTGAATCCGAACATGGAGCTCTGAAATTGAAATATCTTTAAAAAAAAATATATTAAAATATCTAAAACTTCATAACATTAATTTTTTATCTCTTTTTTTAATATTGAAGATAAATAAATTTTCTATCGATCATCTAAACTTCATTTTGTGTATAATCAACAGTATTGTTGACATTAGTGAAGTTGTGATCGAAAAATTTACCATAAATGCTTATTTTAAGAGAAAATTTTATTTTATCGACAGTTTTAGACTCGATAGTAACATTTCCAAAATCTAATTCTATATAGATCGTAATTTTGTCGAGATGAGTTCAGTTTATCAAGCTGAAATGAAAATAAATTATATTTTTAAATTTTGATATGCGAAAATAATTTACTGTCCCTCTCTACCATTTTTTTTTTTCATTACTTTGGTAATAATCAGAATAATTTGAGCAGTGTTTCTTCATGATATAAAACTGTCATTTTTATGAAACGACACACCCAAGTAAACGCTTGTGAAGCGAAATTTACTTAAAAAAAAAAGAATAACAAATTCTCTGAATTTCATCTATGACAAACACACATCCATCACTGTCTTCAAACTGCGGCGGCTATCCTGAGACAAGCTTCTCTGCTCTAAGTTGATGCTCCTTCATGCTGGAATGGAAAATGTGCGCTATTTGTTACTTGGCTTGCAGTGTGCCGCAGCACCCTTTCACTTGCACCCACTTTTCCCTTTTGCTGCTTCTAATGATGGGTTTGGATTTCAGCGACCAATCACCAAACAAAGCCACTCAACAACCACCCTCTAGCAAATCGGGACCACCACACAACAGTTCTCACAAATCTCGGTGGAAGAAATTTCATCGTCGTACGTTCCTACCCTTTGAAGAAGCGGCCACTCCTCAACCACCTCGGCAGTACCGCACCGAGTCGAAGGAAGCAGACAAATGTGTGAGCTCATCCGCCTGATTAAGTTTTATGTGAATGTTCCCTTGTTTGTACTTGGCTTTTGGTTTTTCGAAGTTAGCACGTTGTTTGAATTCTTTCGGAAAGGAATCTCGCACCGTGGGTTTGTTTCGTTCGGAATGTTCACCGTAATGACACTTTCGAAATTCCATTTGTATTCCGCGAAATATGACCTTCATCGTTTTTAACGAGCGAGGCGAGCAGATAAACTCTATTCTCACTTTCGTTCGCATTTTCTTAAAGAAATCTGGGGAAATGCTCGAACTTTGCTATACGCCATATTCGAACTAATAACTCACAAAGTTTACCGTAATTTCTCATCAGACATCAGCTCTTCCAGCAGCACAGAAAGTTTACTTTTCTATTGCCCCACCATTCACCATTTCCATGTGCTACTAAAGCAACTTCCTTCTTTCATGAGATGCGCCATATACCTACCACGGACAAGAGTCTCCGAAAATCCATTCGTTACGTTTTCAGAGCAGAGCGAAGCATATCCGTGCCTGGATCAGGATTAGATAAGCAATATCCCCGTACTCCTTCCTCTGACCCAGACTCAGCACACAGACACATCCCGTTTACATAAACCAATCCGTAATCTTCCGGGCACTTTTGCTGATGCGTTGCTAGTGAATTTTGTCCAGCAAAAGTCGCCCAAATTCCCTCGGTTTTATCAGTTGGTTATGATCATGATAGTTTATGAACTATTTCCAGTCGTTTACGTTCCTGGGAGTGAATACCCAAGGCCCCCGCTTTATATTACATACAGCACTCTGTTTGCTCAGGACGAAGTTTGTTGGAACTGCTCAAGCAGGTCATCGACGAAAATTTTAGTTGGGACAGCAAATTTCAAAGAATCTACTGAGAGACAGCTTTAAAATGAATTGATTTTATCACGACCCGAATCGCATCCCATATATCGGATCATCAAACAATTAAAAGTTGCATTCGAAATTCGAACTGATACTGTCATTTCAGTTGGTCCACTTCCGGAAAATAAAACCAAAAAGGCTATCAAAAGCAGTCTCTCCCAAATGGGCATATTCCAAATTTCGAAATAAAACGAAAAAATAACGCTTCTACGTATCATTATTCAAACTGACTCTCTCTCCCCCTTCGCTTCCAAAAACAGAGGAAAAAATATCCAGCCCCCAAACCAAACTTGCGCGCGCCCCATTTGCGTTTCACATCCAGGCGAAATTGTGTAATGAATCCATTCCGTTCCACTCGAGCACAAATCCGGGCAAAATTAATGTGCCACAACATCAACGATATTTATTACCATCCGGGACTCGGTTCTCTATGTTAGTTAGTTACGACGACGGATGCCGCTGAACTGAACTGAACTAGTTCTGGTACAAATTTCCCCAGTTTGCGCCTGAATTCCGGCAACCAGACCATAGTGGATGCTGGCTGGGATGTAAGTAGGATCTGCGTGCGGGGGATGAATCTCGGGGACTCTGACAACAATTGTCTTCATCACGAATTGCGTTGAATGAAGGGCGAACTGCTTGTGACTTGCGACTGCCTGTACAGGGGGAGAGCGAGGTGGCTTAGCTCAGTTTGACTGACTGACTGGCTGGCTGGCTAGCTTTCTAGTTGACTGACGTGGAAAGGCTGTGAACAACAACAACAACCGCCACAAAAACCGCAAACTGTACAGCGCTTTTACTCCATTTTGCAAGACCACAATGGGGTTTCTCTGGGAAAGAATGAAGTTGGGAATCCCAGCATCTGGCTGTGGAACATCCTATAGTTTGTTGAACGACTACTGCTGATCGGTAATGAAATTTCATCAGAATTATCCCTTGCAAAGTATTTGAAATATTTATATTATTTTGTGGATTTCGTAGAAAAACCATCATTGCAATCTACTATCTTTGAAGAAAAAAACTCGGGAAATTGCGTTTTGTAACAGTGCACTTCTTATTTGTATCAATTTGTTAACAACAAAATTGGCAAATTTTGAGATACGATGATTTTACAATTTGACGGAGAGTTATGATGTTTAGTTTCCCGTCCGACAAAAACGGAGGGCACAACTAACAGGATGAAGATTTGTTGCTCCTAAACCGAAAACTTTCATTCCGCACCGTGGAACCGAAAGGGCGACGACACGTAGCGGGTGGTGAGGAATAAGTTTTGCAATTTATTCTCATAAACCTCAACGTTTGGTGGTTCCCTTGGTGAATTTCAGCTCAGTTCCCTACAACCGCATGACTGAGATCAACTTAAGCTCTAGACATCTTTAGTTATGATAATATGAGGATGATCTGATTGAAGCTTGAAATTATATTGAAATCCTATAGTTTTTAGTTGTCGCTTTACTGTGTATGGGCGCATTAGGGTGGCAACCAAATGGGGCATGTCGAATTCCGATTTGCACATTCGTTCAAAAAACTGGCCTGTTAAAATTTTTTGCTCAATTGGTCTTGATTTAGGGGTGCTTTGAAGCGTTTAAACTATCGGTTGTTGACCCTTACAAATCATCAAAGGAGATAACTCGAATAATCATAATTTTAATTTTGATGCTAAATGACTTAGAAATGAAACTTCGAGATCCGGTGTTATATCGAAAAAAAAATCCCAAAAATCGGCTTTTTGGGCTCCTTCCGTTTTCTGGAAAACGGGCCTTTTCATAGAAAACCGATTTTGGTCAAATTTTATTTTTAGATAACATCAGATCTTGACGTTTCCTGCATTCCCAAGTAATTTTACATAAAATTTTATAATCTCGATTTTTCGAATTTCTTATGGTGATTTTTAAATTTTTCAATTCGATTTTTGACAAAAAAAAAAAAAAATACAAAATAAAACCAGATGTCGATGTTTTATGCATTTTTAAGTCATTTGGCATCGAAATTCAAATTTCGATTTTTCCGATTTTCTTAGGTGATTTTTGAGTAAGAAAAAACGAAACTTTGAGCGCTTTGAGGCACTCCTTAATCAAGTCCGATTGAGCTGGAATTTTGCACAGGTCAGTTTTTGGGCCAATCTACACAATGTTCATGATTACTTTTCAAAATTTTGTCATTTTCACTTTTGTAAAGGTAAATTCTAAACCCAAAATTTAGCCTTGACTCCAATCATGAGTTCTCCATATTTCAACGTCATTGGCATAAGATGTGGACATCAGCGGCGATGATTCTATTTGAGACCGCCGGCATTAATCTCCTAGCTCAACCAAAATGCGTATGACTGAAGGAAACAAAATAAAAACGTTCTCATGTCCATCCCTGTCCCATCACAATATTAAAGAGGATGGAAACATCCACCAGCATAGGATAAATTGATCTGCTTGGTCAATGCTCTGCGTGTGTATAAGGGTTGCCCGAAATTGAACTATATCTGGGATTCTAGGGTCTCAACCTTGAAATAATAACTTAGGGTGTAAAAAAATGTACATGGCGGCAACTCAGAAAAATGATGTTTGGAGGTCGCACTGATTGAATTTTTTGAAAAAAGTTCTTTTTTTTTCGACATGTTTTCCTAATAAAATTCTTAGATCTTGAAAAAATATCAAACATGTGCCTGTTATATTTTTAAACATTATTTGTAATGTAAGCTTTAAACTGTAAATTTTTTGGAGATTGTTTCGGACTCGTAATTTGTTTGTATAATTCTGCAGTATTTAGACCCTAAACAATATTTAGACCCCTAAACAATATTTTCAATCAATAAATAAGTGTACTTTTGAATGAAGTTTCCAATCAGAAACGGACTCAAAAGATACGCAATATTATGAAATAATATTATGATAATATTATGAATTGCAACTTTGCAGAAGAATAGTTATAACTAGTTGGTTCAAAGTTATTCAAGTTTTACTGTGTGAAAAAGTCATTATAGTCAATTTTTCAATTTTTTGCTAAGGAGTTATTTGAATTACGATGCGGATAGGTTGAGGCCAATTTAAGAGTTAAAAGCACTCAAGATATCCAAATTTTTCATCTTTTATCGATTTTGAATTACTTCTAAGATTCATGTCAAGTTTTTAAACTTTCGTTCTCAACTACTCTTTCCAGGCGAGATCTGAATCGGGATCATACTTTCGCAATATAAACCTTTGACATTATTGAAGCCAGTGATTCCACATTAAAATCGGTATAAATACCGATTTTTTCAAATATTTTTAAACAAATTATTAAAAGGACACTGAAAAAAAATGGTATTTTGCTAGTATCGCGATTTTAAAACATCATATTTTCTGTTTAAGTGCCTATTATCATTTAGTATTTTCATGCTTCTCAATTCTTTATACTGAATACTATACATGGGAACAGCATTTTCGGTGCCTATGTTTAAAAAAACTGATTCGGGAAAATTTTGGATTCTGAATTCAGAAAAACTATCGGATTTTTAATCTATCACCTTTAGTTCTGGTGACATGGCGTGTTGAAATTTGATGACTAAAAACTGATAAACCTACATGAAAACTAAAAGCTGATTTTGAATATATCCTTCATTCAATCATCATTTTCGATTTTTTAGATATTCTTGTTTCAGAGCTACAACGTTGTGAAAAAATGAATTTTACAATTGTTAGAAATTTGAGTTTATACGATTACATCTATACTGACATCATTTACGAAAGCCATTGAGTATTTGATTTTCAAGATTTTAACTCATTTAACAACTTTGTTGGCAACAAGCTGGATTCCGATCCGGACGATCATGTGTGGACCACATCACAACGCCACGAATAATACTGGAACAAATCAACGAATTCCAGGACTCTCTTCTGCTGGTGTTCGTTGATTTCGAAAAAGCATTTGACCGACTGAACCACGAAAACATCTGGGCTGCTCTTAGACGACGAGGGGTCCCAGAGAAACTAGTCCATCTCATCGAAGCACAGTACAAGGCATTTTCGTGCAAGGTCTTGCACGACGGTGTCTTGTCCGAACCAATCCCGGTAACTGCTGGAGTGAGACAAGGATGTATTTTGTCACCGCTGCTTTTTCTCATCGTAATGGATGAGATCTTGACTGGATCGATTGACTGTAGACCATACCGAGGATTGCCGTGGAACACAAACACAAACACAACAAGTCATGCAGAGCAAACTCGATGACCTCAAGGAAAGCTCCAAGGCAGCAGGTCTCAAAATCAATGTCGGAAAGACCAAGTCGATGGAAATCAACACAGAAAATCGTTCCAATTTCGTGGTAGCTGGACAACAGGTTGAGACAGTGGAGTGCTTCCAGTATCTTGGTAGCCAGATTACGCCTGATGGTGGTACCAAGAAGGACATCGAAACCCGGATCAGAAAAGCCTGATTTGCGTTTGCGAGTCTCCGAAACATCTGGCGTTCACGCCAGATCTCTCTACGAACTAAGATCCGAATCTTCAACTCAAACGTCAAATCCGTATTGCTGTACGGGTGTGAAACTTGGTGCGCATATGCGGTGACGACGCGAAAACTGCTCATCCGCGCTTGTTGGCCTGGCAACTGGATCTCAAACGTTGAACTTCATCGCCGCTGTCATCAAAAGGCGCTAGAAATCGAGATTCGGGAACGTAAGTGGAGATGGATTGGGCATACGCTGCGAAGGGATGAAAACTAGATTTGCAGAGAGGCGTTTGACTAGAATCCATATGGGCATCGAAAAAGAGGTAGGCCCAAAAGCTCGTGGCGGCGAAGTCTAGCCGCTGAAATCCGCACAGCTGACGAGAACCTTGGCTGGCAGCAAGTGAAGACGCTAGGTCGGTAACAACTTTGTTGAAAGCTGCGAAACGATTTGACTTATGGTTTTAAAAATAACAAAAACTAAATTTTTCATTGAAATTTCTCTAGAATTTCGTCAAAATTTCCGTTTTATGAAGATTAAAAATTGTACCTTCAATAACATTTTTCTCGGAAATCAAAATTACTCGTGGTCTTCGGAAAGTTGATTATTGAGTGAAAACCTTTATTTTCAATGAATTTGTAATGTTCTATAGCTTGGCCAAAAAATTGCACAAATTTAATTTATGAATTTCTACCAGTTTCCAAAAGTTATCTAAAAAATAGAAAAACGAAACAACGACAGTAAGATAAAAAAGATAAAAGATATACTGAACAACTGCATTGTTTATGTCAATTGACATTTGATGCGATGATGGTAAGGGCAAATACACACACAACAAAAAATCATCAGAAGTCTTCAAAACCATCCCAAAACAGCAGTCCATTTTTTTTGCTTTTTTTAAGGGTCATATTGTCATATTGTGTCATGGTAGAACAATAATTTTACTTAACCGATTTTTACAATTTAGATCATGTAAATTTTTGGAAATTTAGCTCTAATTATGGACTATGAGTTAGTGAATTCCCGGATGTTTTGATCGTTTCCCAGGATTTGTAAATTCTTGATTTTTTCTATTCCCGGGAATTTTCGGCATAGACACTCTACCCCTCATTATCTTAGTGAATTTTGAAAATTAACAAGAAATATTTACTCCAAAAAACTTCATTAATATACAAGGTGTTCAACAAGTTCGAACATACTTTTTTGTCGCAACAAGTCGTGAAATGTAAGACTTTTTTGTTCAAATTTGGACGGTAGGACAAAGAGTAAAAAAATAGGACATGTACTTCTAAAGTAGAACGTCTGACAACTCTATGAAGACAACAAACCGAGTGGTTAAGCTGGCCAAATTGCAAGCAATGAAATTGGACCACTGATTGATCATAAGCCTGCAACAATGTTAAGATTGTTCTGGATTAATACATAAGTCCAGTAACTTTTATGATGAGTTTTAGCTGTGATAATTTTATTGAGTCCGTCTTTCACACAAAGGTGAAACGGGGTTCAATTGTACGAATTCTGTCCGTAACGATTCACAGTAGGGTAAACGTTATTCAATCTAGGAACGATTCTAGAATTATTCTTTCAACTGCAGTCAATAACCATTTAACTACAGCATCGAAAAGAAGTTTTCGATGACCATGTCACAAAGCGACAATCACTCATCTTGAACGATTTAGAAAGCCCGCTTACCTTACACGCTCGATTTGTTATAACCATTTATAGTTCTTAAATAACCATTTTATGATATTTACTTCAAATCCGCCAATATGGTTATTTTTCAATAATTTTTCCTGAAAGAATTTTAACCATTTTGGTAGTTTTCGAGTATAAACCAGAAAATGGTTGAATAATTTGATGTTCTCTATATCGCCATTTTGAAAACGGTTCAAATTGCAGCCGAACGCCCATAAAGCAATTTGATTTCTTCCGCGGAACAGCATCCAGTTTCCCGAAAAATCGGTTCTGGGAATCGTGGAAACTTCGGATTTGTAGGAGATGGAGAAAGGTAAGTGATTTATTCAAATTATTTGTCGATTCCAACATCATAAAAAATTTCAGGGTACCGATTGGATGAATCCGGTTCAATTCCGTGTTGGGAGTATCAACAACATTGAGAAGGACGAGGCCTCGCTCACCGGTCCATCGTTTCCAGCCACAGCAAATGGAAGTACAAAAGGAATCGTTTATCACACCATCCGGAAGGAGCTGTTGTTTGAAAAGCGGTATGTTTGAAAAAACATCACCAGCCAATCGAAAATTATTCACCAGGCCCTCTTTCTCCACCCCTCACCCCGTTAAAAATAGCAGTGATAATAGTATTGGCCATCCCGCAGGAGCTCTTTTTCTTATCAGGTTTGGTTAGCGCTCGCGGGGGAATTTTACTTCTGCTACCAGGTGATTCGGCTGCTGTTGGTGTAAAGCTGGTGACAATTTCAATTATTCGATTGATTTTTTATAATTTTTTTGAGAATCATAAATAAATAAGAATACTTAATTTAAAAATTCTGATTGTTATTGACAGTTTTTTGAGAAATCATCATGAATCTGAAAAAGCAGCTCATTTGAATTTCGGTTGAAGAATAACCATTTTTCAACTTCTCCTCCAGAATCCCATTCGGTTGAAAAATAACCATATTCGAACTTCTCCCCAAGAAGTCATTTTATGACTTCTCATGAAGAACTCATAAAATGACATTTCCCGGGAAAAGGTCAAAAATGGTTATTTTTGAATCGTAAATGGTTTAATAATTTCTAGCGTGTACCAACTGGTTCAAAAGACGCCCATAAACGATAAAAACTGGCCTCCTGGGATCGGGTGCACCATTTTTCTTTTGCCCTCGTAGAATTCTTCTGCCATAAAGCGAGAAAAAGGAAAAAAAAAAACTTTTGGATTGCTTCGATTTTAATCATTCTTCCGTTTCCGTGCTGCCTTTTGTGTGCCCCGCCAGACAGCCAGCAGCCGCCATGGTGGTCCACCGTGGATTGACCCGCGGGGAATATTTGCGGATAATTCAAAACTTGGAGGGTTCATTACGGTGAAAGTTGATTTAATCATTGACGGAAATCGTGTTTTTCCCCTTGGCGGGTTTGGATTTTTTGTTATTTGGTTGCGGGTGAACTGTTAAGTTTTGTACAAAAAAAGTTGTCTCTGGAATTGATAAAAATGACTTTAACTTAACACAAAAACGAAATGAAAGTTGGTCGAAGCTGAAGATTTACAAATTTAATCGAGGAAATGAGCCCACGTGGGTGCTGGAATCAAGGCGATTTCCTTGCCTTACTCACAGCAACCATCCGGTAGATTTTAATGCCTGGTAATAATTTATGAGGGCTTAACAATTCAGAACAGAGCTGAATCTAAAAAAAAAAAACAATTCAATTATAACATTGATACAGTTTTTTTTTCGTTCCAGGAACGAGTCGATTCGTCATTCAACCTTACGGGTGCAATCACAGAAAAACATCGCCTGTCATATTAAATATGAACTCGAAACGTGTTCAAATTATCAAAAACATCTAAGAACAATTTATGTCTTCCGTGCGAAGGCGAAGCGTTTCAACTCCACGAGCCAGCTCCAGCGTCAGACCCAGACCTGGTTCCTCCAGAACCGGAATGAAACCCCCGGGAAGATAATTTATTTATGAAAATGTTCAACCGTGGGTAATTAGCATACATTATGAACCCGTCCTTGTGTCCCCATGGCAGTCGTTCTACTCCGGGGTTGTTTTCCTCCACCGGGAACAGGCACCAAGCGTCATCGAAACTTCGTTGTGTCCCGCCAGGACGTAAATGGCTGGCTGCACACATACACTCACTCACTTACTGGGCTGGCGCAGCGCCCGAAGAGGCCCAAATAGGATAAATAGGATTTGCCATTAGCATCCAACACCACGTTTTCCCTTCTTTGAGCGCACACAATGAAAATAATTACTTCATTGTTTTTCAACTAGGAACTCGAGTTAAGCTGAAAATTTGTACCGATTTATGAGTTCGGGAAATGCACAATTGTCTGCCGACTTACGGTAATTGGGGGTTAGAAATTTGCTGAAAATTTGTTATTTTTTCGTACAGTGTATAAAGCCTCCGCCGGCTGGTTTATTTATGTTGCGAAGACTTTTGATGAAGTATTCAGGGAAAGAACTCATTATTTTTGATTTGTCTAACATAAATACAAATCTCGGAGCTGAAGATGATTAGAGGAAGAGTGAACCTTGAGTTTATCAGCTTAGTTTTCGGATGGAACTGTCACCATCTACCCTACCACGGCTTCAATTTTTGGGTCCTGTAACGGCTCTCTCTCTCCTCTTAATGATAGGCTTCTAGTCAGGATTTACTAGGGTTCTTGAATGGAAACAAGGTTGAACATTGCGGGAAAAACAAATCAGGAACGTGTAGCGCCTGAATGCACGCAACCACCCCTCTGTGGTGGATTTCAGATTTTTTCGTTTCAACCTGTTACAGCCATCGATCTCAATTGCCACAGGATAGAAATTTATGATTCTTACTGGAACATGGACATTAGTCAAATGGCAATTTTGAATATGTGCTAACCTAGATTTACACGATTGACACTTCACAGATAATATCGTAAAATCAATCAATCAGAGATTACACTTACCAAGTACGATTCCCGGGTCGTGAAGGTAACCGGATCCTGGGGATCGCCACTGGGGCACTGATAGTCGACCCGTCCGGCAACCTGTATCAGCTTCGAACCGGTCCGGGCCAAATCGATCAGATTCAACCGTAGGGTGTCGGCCGAAAATTCCACCTGTTGGCACGAAAGGCAAAAACAAAAAACACAAAATTAACAATTCCGCCACCCAGAAAAACTACTCATTCATTAAATTCTCCCTTCTTACCTTCCGCAGGCAGCCGACGAAGTTGTTGTGCACCCGAGCGCCCAGCAAGGCTCGCGGATTCACCGCACCACCCACGTAGACCCGGGACGACGACAGCATGGTGAATTTTCCGGCGATGTGCGAATGGTCGGTGTAGACGTCGTCCACCACGGCCACCAGCTGCGAAAAGTGGTAAGTTCCGCGAGAAACGGCAGAGAAACAAAAGTTATTCATAAGTTAGCGAAAACGGGAAAGGAAATGCGAATCGAATGGAAAGTTTGCCACCATCATCGTCGGCGTCGGGAGCTAAATAAGGATATCAACTTTTAATGATGTTTATTTGTTGAAGGATGTTGAAAAAATCGTAGAATCGGAAGCTTTTATGAGTTCAATTATTTGAAGCATAGACATTTTCAAACGTTATATTTTTTTTTTGTTTTATTTGGGATTCTAAGCCTCTAGGGTTTATTCATCCCAACGAACGTTATAATTACGATCTATACGAAAAATCTATAAAACATTTTAAAGAAATAGTTAATTATTGGAAGCATTATTCTGCTTTTACATACTTTGTTCAGTGAAAATAATTTCAATTACCTCCTTAGAAGGTATATTGACTGGATTAAAAAAAAACCTCCATAAAGAAAACAGATTGTTCCAGAACCTCTATAAAAATCAGCCAATGCAAGATGTGACATTTTCTTAATTGATTTTCCTTATTGATTGTGCGTCAGATAATTACGCTAAATTAGCACGCATTGATGGATGTGCACTACAGTTGCTATAGAAACTTATCACAAGGCTGAGCATTTTTTACCTTTTAAAACCTTTATGTTTGGTCGAAATTTTGACAATTATGTAGGTGCAGACATTCCAAAATTGCAATTTACGTCGAAACTTATGTAGGTACTCCTCGGAGAACTTACACAGCTGGCAATCTCCAGTTTCCATAACTTATCTCGTGCATACAACCTACTACTCTACTATCATCATTCATCTTGCTCACTAGAGAGATATAATTTATCTTTCCGTCGTTACAGCATCGATTCATTACCGGGGTCTCATCTGCTTATGCTTGGACAAGTATTGTGAGTGAGTTCAGACGGGTATCGTCCAAAGTTTCCGCTTAGCTGCTACCCAACAACCGTGCTGTCCGTCTCCCATCGAGACGAGGTAGGTACCAACAACTTTTTTCCCGGGGCATAATGTCAAAAAACAAATTTTCTATCTGCTATCGGGGGAACTTTGACCGAACTCATCCCCCGACTCCGAGAGCGATGAGAAGTGAAAAGCGAAAGAAATATAATGAGTAAACTTAATACCAATTAGCGTCTCATTATTTGCGTACCTACTCTTTCGTCGCGTTCCGGGAGGGTTTTCGGAAAAGGATGATGTGCTTTCGCGTGTCGGGAACTGCTGCGTTTGGAAGTGATGTTCCATCAAAAGCAACCCACATCTCCATTCAAGAGGTGGGGTTTGGCGAAGTTAGTTGGTGCGTGCTGTTGCTCATTAGGATGCCAGCAGCGCCAACTTCGTTCAATCACCTGTCAAACGGCATTAGGGAGAAAGTCAGCTTTCCACCAACAGTTGATAAACACTCTGCTAGCTAGAACTATCCACCCACCCATTTACCGACTTATTTCAGAAGCGCTGCAGTCTTGCATAGGCAATAGTACTAAAGTTTGAGCGGGCGTTCTCATTTCAGTTTTAGTAACGCCAAGAAGCGTCTCTTACACAGAAGAATTAATGTCTTCTCTGTCGGGGTAAACTTGAATCAACTACTATGTGACAACTCATTAATTCCCGCTCGTTGGGTTGCTTTGATGCATCACGTACCCGGTGGCTGTGCTGTGATGTGACACAACACCCGGCTTGCTTTGTAGCGGAGGAAATTGCCCAGCTGCTGTCAAAGGTTGCGATGAGGAGACAATTGTTTCCCAGTAGGGTTTAGCTACTCAGAGACAAACAATAGGACTACAGACACTGTTTGTAAGGGGCTCCCTACTTCCATTAACTGTTGAGTTGGGTGAAGTAAAAGTTCTGAATTTGTCAGAGTATAACACTTCGAAGGGAAGGCACTGAAGCGGGAAAAAGAACGAGTCCTATGAACTATTTTTCCTGCTGAAATGAAAAGATCTTTTCAGAGCGAGCAATGCTTTGATGCTGGAAGTGTGATGTAGTAATTTCAGCAATTCGAGTGTGCAAAAACGGGCTGACGTTGCACAATGAATGAATACGCAGTTGAAGGCTGTTTTGGACGTGTGATAAGCGCCAGGCCGTGTTCACTTATTTTAAAGTTGGGAAAAATCTATAAATCCAATCAGTTCAGTTAGAGAACTGAAGATCATTTTTTTCAGTTCAAAATTTTGTCTTGTTGCGGCCTTGAAGTTGTCAGTTTTGCCCTTTTTATTTTGGATGGAATTGAACTTCTATTCTCCAAAACAGGGTTATCAGCTGTGAAAGAATTGTTGACGATAGAAAGTGGACACCTGTTTTTTAAGTAAATTATTTTGACAATTTTGACTATTTTGAAAATTCTGACCTTTTTGACA
Organism: Uranotaenia lowii; assembly: GCF_029784155.1. Classification (NCBI taxonomy): domain Eukaryota; kingdom Metazoa; phylum Arthropoda; class Insecta; order Diptera; family Culicidae; genus Uranotaenia; species Uranotaenia lowii. Next base: position 214,571,339 of record NC_073691.1, read on the forward strand.
ATATTGACAATTTTGTTAATTTCAACAATTTTATCAATTTCGACAATTTTGACAAATTTGACAACATTGACAACTTTGACAACTTTAACAATTTGACAATTTGAAAATTTTGACAATCTTGACAATTTTTGACAATTTTTACCATTTCGCCAATTTTAACAATTTTAACATTTTTTACAATTTGACAATTGTGTCAATTTTGATAATTAATAATCTTTTGACAATCTTAGGAGTTTTTAAAATTTTGACAATATGACAATTTTGACAATTTTGACAATCTTGACAATTTATACAATTTAGAAAATTTCGATAATTTTGACAGTTGTAACAATTTGGAAATTTTTTAAAATATTAAAAATTTTTGCTATTTTGACCATTTAAACAATTTTGACAATTTTGAAAATTTTGACAATTTGAAAATCTTGACTATTTTGAAAATTTTGACAGTTTAACAATTATGAAAATTTTGAAAATTTTGAAAATTTTTACAATTTTGTTAATTTGATAATTCAAAAATTTGGACAATTTTGAAACATTTGTCAATTTTTAAAATTTTGCAAATTTTATTTTGACAATTTGAAAATTTTGACAATTTTGACAATTTTGACAATTTTAATAATTTTGACAATAACAATTTCGACAATTTTGTCAATATTGTCAATTTTGTCAACTTTATCAATTTTGACAATTTTGACAACATCGACAATTTTATTTTTGACAGTTTTAACAATGTTGACAATTTTGACAATTTTGATAATTTTGACAATATGGACAATTTTGACACATAAGACAATTTTGACAATATGGCAATTTGAATCATTTTGACAATTTGAACAATTTTGACAATTTTGACGATTTTGTCAATTTTGACAATTATGTCAATTTTGACCATATCGACAATTTTGAAAAATTTGAAAATTTTGACTGTTTTGACTTTTTTAACAATTTTGACAATTTTGATAGTTTCGACAATTTGTCATTTATTTTTTTCAGTTTTTGATTTCGAGATGATTTGGCATTCTTTTGAATAGCTAACTGATTCGCAGAAAAATAGTCTGGCGTTGAAAATAACTGAATGACTTCAAAATGAGCTAGTTGACTTTTAGAAATTTCGTCAGACTTTCGAGAGATCTGATAGACTTTTTCAAGACCTGACGGATTTTCAGAAGAGCCGTTTGGCCTCCCGATGTCCTGATTGTCTTTCTGGAGAACTCATTCAGTCCTAAACCGTTCTCACCATGTTACCAATAACTGTTCTGAAAAGCTCTATTTATGACGATTCAAGCACAGTTCCCCCAACTTCACCAAAGTTAATGCTGCAGCCGCGTTCCATTCATCATCGTCGAAAATTTAAATGAAGATTATATCGCACCATTTCCGTGACAGCGGAAATGGATCAATTTATCCGATATGCATCAGGCAGCGCCAAGAAATCGTGTCGTGTGCTTTCGGAAAAGGTTCTGAGCCGCTTTTCTCTCTCTTTTCTTTCCACGAAACACGACTCCCGAGGCAGCACAATCAATTGAATCAATTGATTGACTTTCGCATGTGAGCTTGGTTGCCTTCCTACGACGACCCAATCGACCGACTGTGGGGGTAGTAGAAACTTCGTAGAATTGAATTTTGGCAGCCAGTCAAGCAGCCATCGCCGGTTCCGATTCCGATGAACGACAATATGTATTCTGTTTTGAAAGGACAGAATTCGTGGGTGAGCGAAGCAAAAATTAATTTAACTTTCAATTTCGAGCCTTGAATAATACTGACTGACTTGGCTGTCGGTTTTGTGCTTAAGCAGAGCACGATCAGACTTATGGTTTCGATAAGCAAGAGTAGTCCGAATTCGAAATGGGGTTCCCATTCATTAAACTTATTACCCGAAAAAGCAATTCAATTACTTGAAATTATGCGTCAAGTGAATTCATATGTTAATATTGAATTACAGAACCTCATTGCCTCACACCAATTGAAAGTTACTTGAGTACAGGGTAGGTATCTCTCTTCAACAGACCTCAGTTATTAATTTCTGAAAATTTTCCTATTTAAAAACTTTTTTCGCTTAAAACTTCTTTTTACAAGGAATACAATTAAAAAAAAAGACAAAAAATTAAAACTCGTTACTTAAAGTTTGGGCGGATCCGAAAACCGTTAAAAATTAACCTGTCAAACTTCTGGAATGAATTCCATTACAAAAGAACTGTTCAAAATGCGAATGCTGTACGGCGGCTGCCTTCCGGGAGCAAGATATCTCAGCAGCTTCCGGGCACAAAAAGCAAAAGAAAGCGGCATCCCGGTTGTTCGTTCAAAATTCAACTCCTGGAAAAGTGAGAAAGTGAACATAAAGCGCCACCGATGCTATAGGCGAGTAGAGAACCTACACGGGAACTCGTAAGGATTTCGGTTTTTTTTCTCTCTCAACTTTCCAGTCAGAAACCTACTTCTTCTGGTGGTGGTACTGCTGCTGCTACTGTTACTGCTGCGGCTATTTGGTGGAGTAAATAAAAATGCAAATAACGTCATAAATTAGGGCACGGAATTCAGCAAAGCGGAAAACATCCCGTGAAATTTCAACTTACGAACCGAAGCAGGGGCAAAGCGAGTTTTGTTCACTTTTTTGGCTTGAAGCGTTAATTTGAAGTTGGCTTTCCGAGTTTTGCGCGAGCTTTTTTTCTCTCTTCTGACAGTTGGCTGTTGTTGTTGGAAAACGAAGAAGTTGTAAATGGTATTTCGAAATTTGGCGTTTGCGAATATTTGTGAATCAAGTAGGCTATGGCCAGTATAAGATGTGGTTTAAATGTTTGCAAGACAGGTAGCCTCTGGTCGGTTAACAAAACACGTGTTTTGGTTGTTTCATGGAAATTTTTGTTACTGGGTTGTTTTTCATTAAAGAAAACTGTAAGATTCATAAAAAAAATATGATAACAGTTCCACAGTTGATAGAATTGCCAACATTGAAAAGATAGTCAATTCTATCGATTTTACAGTTAAATTTATTAAATTTTGAAAAATTTTATGATTTCAGTTTTTTAAACCTGTGAAATTTAGGTAGTTTTGATATTTTGTCAGTTTTTAAATTTGATCAACTTAGTCTATATCATCCATTGGTAGTTTTTAACATTAATGAGATTTTTTTTTAAGTTTATCTATCTTGTCAGTTATAAAAAATGTTGTTTAGCTTAACTTAACTGAGTTTATATGACTACTCACATCCACTTCGAATCGTTGAACCCGAAATACTTGAAAACTGTTCTTCAAAACGAATGTCAGTTAAAAAAATGTTTTTTTGTCGATTGAGACAATTTTGACTTTTTGAAAAAGTTTCAAATTGTTAATGCTGTTAGTTTATAAATTTGTTCAATTGAAACAATTTGCCTTTTTTTTAAATTTATCATATTTGTCAATTTAGCCAACTTTGTCTATTTTAATAAATGGTCAGAGAAATAAAATGAGTGAACTGACTAAATAATAAAAATAACATGAAAAATTAAAAATTTACACAAAAAACCCGAGAGAAATATATAAGATGCCTTTCTAATACAAAACCATTTTTTTTTTCATTTTCACTTTTTTTTTCATTTCTGTATTTTTGTGTTATTATTTTTTTATTTTCGTTTTTTTTTTTCAGGCATGGCATGTACGGGGTCAGCCAAAGCAGCCGCCCGCTTACGATATGCGGAGCTGGAAAAGGCAGTTAAACGAGCTTGTAGACGAGACAAGAGAGCCTGGACAAACTCCCTAACCGAAGAGGGAGAAAGAGCCGCCGCCAATGGAGATATCCGATTACTTTATGACATCTCTCGCCGCCTCAGTGGTGCAAGGACTAATGCAAGAATGCCGCTAAAAGACCGAGCAGGTCAGTTATTGACCGATCAACAGATCAGCTCAAACGATGGACTGAGTACTTCGAACAACTCTTCAGAGTCACGAATAGGGATGGCCAACAAAACCCGCAGGCCGAAGCGCCAACAGTAAGTCGCATAAATGGCGTCAACTCGGAAGCGCCCTCGCTGGCTGAAATAGAAGCGGCAATCGAAAACATGAAATCCAACAAAGCACCTGGGATCGATTGCATCCCTGCTGAAATGCTGAAAGCCGACCCTGCCCTGTCAGCACAAATGTTGCACCGTCTTTTCGCTGACATCTGGGATACTGAAACATTCCCGGCCGACTGGATGCAGGGTATCCTCGTAAAGGTCCCGAAGAAAGGAGACCTGACAGAGTGCGGTAACTGGCGAGGCATAACGTTGATCTGTACAACCCTCAAAGTACTTTGCAGAGTGATCCTGAACAGGATCCAGAAGAAAATCGACGCAACACTCCGACGGCAACAAGCTGGATTCCGATCCGGACGATCATGTGTGGACCACATCACAACGCTACGAATCATACTGGAACAAATCAACGAATTCCAGGACTCTCTTCTGCTGGTGTTCGTTGATTTCGAAAAAGCATTCGACCGACTTAACCATGAAAACATCTGGGCGGCTCTAAGGCGACGAGGGGTCCCAGAGAAACTAGTCCATCTCATCGAAGCACAATACGAGGCATTTTCGTGCAAGGTCTTGCACGACGGTATCCTGTCCTAACCAATCCCGGTAACTGCTGGAGTGAGACAAGGATGTATTCTATCACCGTTACTTTTTCTAATCGTAATGGATGAGATTCTGCCTGGATCGATCGACTGTGCACCGAACCGAGGATTGCCGTGGAATCCTTCATCAATAGAGCAACTGAACGACCTTGACCTGGCTGACGATATTGTTTTGCTCGCCCAAACACAACCAGATATGCAGAGCAAACTCGACGACCTCACCGAAAGTTCCAAGACAGCAGGTCTCAAAGTCAATGTCGGAAAGACCAAGTCGATGGAGATCAACACAGGAAATCCCTCCAGTTTCATGGTAGCTGGGCAACAAGTTGAGAAAGTGGAGTGCTTCCAGTATCTTGGTAGCCAAATTACGCCTGATGGTGGTACCAGAAAAGACATCGAAACCCGGATCAGAAAGGCCCGATTTGCGTTTGCGAGTCTCCGAAACATCTGGCGGTCACGCCAGATCTCTCTACGAACGAAAATCCGAATCTTCAACTCAAACGTCAAATCCGTATTGCTGTACGGGTGCGAAACTTGGTGCACATATGCGGTAACGACGCGAAAACTGCAAGTATTTGTAATCCGCTGCCTGCGGAATATCACCCGCGCTTGGTGGCCTGGCAACTGGATCTCAAATGAGGAACTACATCGCCGGTGTCATCAAAAGGCGCTAGAAATCGAGATTCGGGAACGTAAGTGGAGATGGATTGGGCACACGCTGCGAAGAGATGAAAACGAGATTTGCAGAGAGGCGCTTGGTTGGAATCCAGAAGGTCATCGAAGAAGAGGCAGACCCAGAAACTCGTGGCGGCGAAGCCTAGCCGCTGAAATCCGAACTGTCGACGAGAAACTTGACTGGGACCAAGTGAAGACGCTGGCTCCAGATCGTCAACAGTGGAGGTCTTTTACCACGGCCCTATGCACCGGAGGATCGGCGCGGGATCATCAAGTAAGTAAGTAAGTTTTTTTTTCGGGGAGTTTTTAAGGTTTGCAGTCTTGTTTTTAGCAAAAACGACGTTATGATTTAGGTTTCCGTAAATCAAAACGTCGCTTTTGCTCAAAACAAGACTGCAAGCCGAAAAAACTCCCCGAAAAAACATATTTCCAGTCAAATATTTCTACCACAAAAAACTTTTTTTCGTAAAATTTTCAATTTGGTCATTTTTTACTCTATTTTCATTCTGTGATTTTTGGCATTTTCGTCCATTTTATCAATTTGCCATTTTTTTTCCTATTTTATCAATTTTATCTGATTTACAAATCTTGTTAATTTAATCAACTATGTATTTTGTCAATTCTGTAAATTAAGTTATTTTAGAAGTTTTGTTGATTTCGTCAATTTTGTGTTTTTTTCTCGATTTCTTGAATTCGGTCAATTTAAGAATTTTTGTCAGTTTTTTTATTTTGGAAAATTATGACAATTTGAAAAATTCTGTCTAATTTTTTTTCATAACTCCATTATCCGGTGCGTGCGGTGGCTTAAATAGCCTTTATTCGTTTTTTGGGAAAAATTACATAAGAGAGCTCTAATTTGGTTCAAAATTTTCAAATCCGAGGTTACTTTTTCCATAATTTAATGAGAAATATAGGGGAATCGAGGGTAGAGTCAGCCATAACTCCATTTTCCGAAGATTGTATTGGCTTAAATTTTCCCAATTTGATTTCTCGGGAAAAATCACACACGAGAGGTTCGTTTTTGTGCAATTTTTTTTAGTTCAAGGTAGTGTTTTTCTGAATTGTTCACAAAATAAAGGAGAATTATTGGTTAAAAAGGCACCAAATCTCTGTTTGTAAATAAGCTCGTGTGACGTCTGAAACTGTGTCCAATCGATTTTTCGGACATGTTCACTAAAGCAAAGTATATTTTCATATATTTGGTCCGTGTAGGAGGGAAGATATTGAATTTCTTCGCGGTTTATACACTTTTTCCCTATTGCACAATGCAGCACAGTCATCTCAAACCCAGAACCCCATAACGTGCCTATTTGCCTAGGCATACTTTTTGTAAAGCGCGTATCCGAAATGTGGAATTGCTTGTTTGATATTGATTTCGTCAATTTTCGCAATAATTGTGAAAGTTTAGACTGTGTTATCATGTTAATCGGGTTTATTATTTTTAATTTTTATCATTTTTGTTAATTTTCCTTTTTTTTGTGATTTATACCGTTCTACTATCAATGGTGAATTTTATGTTTTTTGATGTGTATGTCATTATATTTTATTCTTTATTTTATCAATTCTGAAAAACTAGTTTTTTTGTCATGTTTGAAATTTTTTTTCACCTTTCGTTCTAGTCATTGTAGGCTTTTTTTGTTATTCATTTTATGTTTATCAATTTTGGGGAGTAGGCTTTGATTTTATTGACATCGCACGCATTTTATTCGAGCTCCGTGAAAATTTTTAATTAAATGAAGTTTTAAATGTTAGATTAAGAGTTGTATTGCTCTTAAATGTTTGTGAACTGCATATGGAGTTTATTGTGATATGGTGAAACAAAATATTTTCCCAACGCGGGTGAGCAATTGAAGTCAGAGAAATGTGCTATCATGGTAGTGAATTTTCCTCCAGATCTGTCGCTGTTTCCTTGGGAAAGATCGCCAATAGTTGGCCAAAAAGAAAAGTTGTTAGAAAAAAGATGCTGTAAACATGTGCACTATTGTAAAACACTATAAATAATCCTACCAGCGTGGGTTCGCCATTGCTGTTTCTTGGAAAAAAATGGAAAATATTCTGGCTAGTGAGTTGTCCCTCAGATCTTCCACTGTTTTCTTGGAAATGTCCGCCAATAAGCCAAAAAAGAAAATAATTTTAGAAAAGTTGGTTCCCAATGAAATTGGATGTGCATTTCTCCAGATTTGAGCTTAAAAAATTGGGAAATGTTTTTTAGTAGAACAAACCAGGTTTAATGGTGCGAAAAAAGTGTTTTTATTTTCAGCTTTTCAAAACGTCCTGCTAAATTGGCTTACTGGGACCTGAAAAATTTCTATAGTTGTTATTCGAAGGTTTTTTTTCCTTTAGAGCAAGTTCAATGGTGTTGAGGGAAAGTGGTAGAAATTATGACACTTGCAGCACGTTTTGAAAATTTTACTATGCAAAAATGTTTTCAAGATCTTTGGGCGTTAATTTTTTTACAGCACGGTTTCCATTTTAGCCGTTTGTGATAGAAATCGAGCTATTTTTGCATCACAGCATGCGAGAATACAACACGTGTTGTAAAAACTCTTGAAGGCCACGGATCTTGAATTGTTTTCACATGGTAAAGTTTTCAAAATGTGCTAAAATGTCAAAATTTCTACCACTTTCTCCCAACACCAATGAACTTGCTCTTATGAATTCGGTTACATTGATAGTGTGGTAAATTGTAATAATGATGAATAATATAAAGGATTTTTTTTATTTCGAGCAGTTGGAAGGGAGTAAAATGGCTCAAACCTGTCCCAAGAAAGTGGTAGTCTGCAATTAACAATATTTGAATGTGGAATCGAGTCTTTCCGTATCGACTCGGGTCGAAAGACCTATCAGCCACTGGTGGGTTTTCATACATACATACATTCATGTCGTTTTTATCAATTTCATGATGTTTGGTATTTTCCTTCGGTACCCGTTTTTTTTATTTGAAAGTTTTGGCAATTTTACAGCTGTAATTTGATTTCTTTTTTTGTAATTTAAAGGTAGCTTGTCAATATTTTAGAAATTTCATACTTGTAATTGCTTTAAATCTTGTAACCTTATTATTAACCTTACTGAGAATAAAAAAATGTTTTTTTCGACAATGTTGACAATTTACAAAAATGTATACAACTTCTTATTCTGAAATTATTTTTTCATTTATTTTTAGCATCGATTCCTTAGTTTTTATTTTAACAAATTTAAGATAAGCTCCTTTGTTAACTTTTCTGTCAATTGCGATTTGTATTTGAAAATTATTATTTCTTTCAAAACTTTCATATTTCCAAATTGATTAAATCCTTGAAACATCAGGAATATTTAAAATCATGTTGGAAATACTCGAAGCATTTTAAATTTTTGAAGATTTTGAGTGTAGCACTCGATTGTCAGAATAGATTGCAAATGGTTAAAACATCATTCAAAACAAAGGATGGCAAACTTTCTAAATTCAGTTCACTCCTACAATTTCCATCGAAGGTCTCAAAAATCGATTTGAATCGTAAATAGAATTTACTTACCCGACAGAAGCTGGTTATCGATGAAATCTATTACATCCACGGGAACGAGATGGCACAAGGCGGACGTTAAAAGCACACGAAAAAAAAACGAGAAGAAGAGAAAGAAAATGATGGCTATCGTCGTTGTCGTGAAATGGAATTTCAAAAATAGAACTGCTTGCAATTATCATTCACAACTGGGGCTGCTGCACACTGCACCGGATGCAGGTCGACAGGCAGCCTGCTCGCTGCAATGGGTCATCAAAATTTCATTAATTTGAGTTTTTTTTCTTCTGTGCTGTATGGTCGTTGCTAGAGCGTCTTCTACTGCACTGTTCGAAAAAGATGGTTAATGTTGCAAACATAGAGGTTGATTTTTAATGTTATCGTTTTTGAAGTGGATTCGTTTTGATTTGGTGCTATTGTTGCTTATTTTGTTGATGAAATCCCTAGGGTCGTAGTCTCGGACACCTAAACTTCACTTTGTACGTAACCATTGTTTTTTGAATTGTTTTTGGGTTTTTCGCTATTTCCATTAAAAACTGAAATTCGGAAGTTATTGTTTTCGCTTGAACGTGAAAAAAAAAACTCACAGTGCAAGAATGTAAGAGCCGATTTCGGTCATTCGAACAAGAAGAACCACATAAAATGAAGCTTACCTCCTGTATCCGCCGATGCACCGTAACTTTGTGCCACTGGTGGTCGTCGAAGCGAACCCGGGCCGGCTTGATGTGCATCTCCTGTTTGCCGTTGGACAATCCCATCGTAAGCGACACTCCGCCATCCCGGAGGGCCAGGTTCAGGTAATCGGTCCCGTGGCCTGGTTATTTTTTTTCACCAGCAATTCCACGCCGCCACCGCAAAAATCGAGGACGGGGGGGAATGTTGATGGGGTGGGTGGGCAAGAAGAAGTTCGACCAGTAGCAATTAAATACGATCAATGTAGTCGGTAGTTTATTGTTGGCGTTGAGGGATTGAGGAGAAAAAGAAAACGAGATTAGGTTAGTCGTGTATTTATTTTAGTTGCTTGAGCGCTTTTCCGAAAGAAATCGATTCTTTCTCTAGGAAATGGCTTTCGATTGGTTATAACTAGGGAGGTTCTGCTGGCAAGAGTGTAAGAATTGTTTCCGCAATGGGAAGTTTAAATTTATGAGACACATTGATAAACGGTAGACCTAAGAACATTTGCTTGAAGCACGTGGTACTGGTTAAATTGTAAAACATCTTGACCCCAGACAATTGTTGAATCATGCAAGTGCATTAAATTGAATCTTTATTGTTGATGAAAGCACCAGCGAGTCGGACTGTATTACAAAAGAACTTTATTCGTGATTGAGTTAAGCTTCGAATCCGAAAGCGCGCTTTACAAACTTGAGACGAAAAAAAAAAAAAAATAAACCGACTTCGTGACAGATTTATTCGTCCCCCCGAACATTCCAAGAGTATGTATGGGGTTATTAGCTTTTCCTATAAGTTTTCGGGCCGCCATCGCCGTCTTCCTTTGTCGTCGTAAATCTCGCGGGCAATGAAGTTGGCCAAACAAATTGCATGTCGCGCTGTTAGCTAGTTTTTGGCAAAGGCTTTTCCTGGCTGCCTCAACTCGATTGGGTCACAGCCACGGGCCACAGCACTCATGATGATGATGATGGCGTGGCGATGATGATGACGATGATGATGATGATGTTTCCCCTAAAAGCTTTTTGATCGATTGGTTTTCGCGTTCCACAATTTGCTGTTGCCTTTCGGTTGCTTTTAGTTGAATGTGGACGATGCTTTAAGGATTCTTCACTTAGGACATTTCTAAATAAATCGAAATCCCTGCTGATATTTTTTTAAACTCCATTTAACACTTTATACAAATTTGACATTCCAAATGTAATAAAAGTTATTCCAAAAATAAACTTAAACAAAGATTAGTGTCCGTATTCGACAAGTGCTATTGTTTGGATGGGGTCACCAGTGAAATCGCTTTTCCTGATGTTTGGCACACATGGGGAAGATTTTCCGTTAGGAGGTTTTGCCTTCATGTGGTTAGCAACAATGGGCAGCCTGAAGTTAATGAAAAGTGCATTGATTTGGTCGGTCGGTTGGCCGACTTTTAAGAGAAACAACTGTAGAATAAGGCTATATGGTTTCGGTTTCTGCTTCTAAGCCAGTTATCATGAAGTCATATTGATGGATCAGAATTTTTTACCCGTTAGTGTACTTGGAGTATTAATTTGACACTCCAAACTTAAACCGCTACATTTCCGGTTTGTACAAATTTTTAAAGTTTTGAAAACGTTACAACTCATACTGTCATACAATATTCTGCTACAATTATTTACTTTCGAATTCTTTGAAAATTGATTCAAATCACTATCAGAGAAAACTCTTCACTTATATACCTATCAACCGCAAGCAAAGTTCAATCTACGATCAAGTCAATTGGGTCAACTTTGAAAAATCCACAGAAGACCACCTTGATCCAGACATTGCGTATGGAATTGAAAAGCTTAACTGTATTTTTAATGAAGCTAGCGAAGATGGAATGTTTTGACCCTTGTCCAAGGTAAGCGAGGAGACAAGAGAGCCGCACATTAGAAAAAATGTAATGGCTTTCGCATTCCGTTTATGCCGTTGAGCTAAGTTTTAGTGCTCGCGCTGTTCGATGGCTAACTTATTTAATCATCATTTAAACTTTTAGAAACTTTCTGAGCGCTTTAAAATTAATTCAAGAGTAGTGAAAGTCGTTTTCAATAATCAACTGTGATGAATAATGCAAAATTCAAGGTGGTTTCAAACGATGAAGTGCGAAAATCGTGGCTCCAGAGAGTAATTGAAGCTGTCAGCAAAAGTTCCATTTTTACATTTGCGTTCTCGCGATCAGCAACTGGATACGTTAAGCAATTCAACAAAAACATTCTTAAGTGAATCTGAAGAAGTTGGGTTATAAGCTCTTACATTTTAGTCGTGGCTCCAGAGAGCGTCAATTTTCTTTTTGTTTGTTTCGATTATAGTCGTTTTACCATCTTTGTGGCATTTTTAATCAACATATTGTTGTACTTATTGACAACTAATCTCGCGCAGGATGTTCAAAGGGTATCAGCTGCTAAATGCTGATTTGAGTAAGGCCACAATAAAGCTTCAATTGTTTTTCTGTTATATCTGACAGTTGATTCTTCTAGACGAGCCTAACTTTTTATTTTCAATAGGAGGCAAATTTTTTTTCATTGGATCGCTTATCTAGCTCGTTTGCTTTTTGAGTCGCTCTTTTTTATTTGATATATTAATTCATAAAGTTTTCATCTCCATTTTCAAACAACTCTTTTGTTTTTAGTCGGGGAAATAAAAAAAATGTATATAAAAATCTTTAAAATACTTTCAGTTACCAGAAGTGGTATGAATATATCTATAATATGTGATGGAGAACCGACCAGGTTCTTTTTGTCGAAGGTACCTTGGGATGTGATGTTGGCGAATAGATCCTACCATAGGATCTATGGTTGCATACGGTAGATCCTACCGTCCAAATGGTTTGCAAATTTGGGAATTACGGGATGAAATTGGCCTTTTCCAAATCCTGAGGCCACACAGATTCACACGCGCGTATTTAATATTGGAAACACCTTGTTTATTAAATTCAATAATATTTCTATCTTTCGCTTTATTTTACTTTAATGGCTAACTTAGATACTACGAAATAGAAAAACACGATGTCTAGCGATGGTTGGACGATCGCGGCCGAGGATCAACTGCTTCGGGAGATCGCGCCAAAATCGTCGGGTGCTCTCGGCTACTACTCCTGCTGCTAGTCGACGATCATTGTGTTCGCTCTTCGGGTCCGTTGAGTAGTAGCTCACCTTAGTGAGCTGGTGTAGTGCGGTGTAGTAGCTGACAGCTTCGATGAACGGGTCGAGGGGCTTTTGTATAAACATTCCCGACCCCCCTGAAATGACTACATTTCAGAAACCTTCTGCTCGTCTGCAGGATCCGTGGTGATGGGAAGAAGGCAAATCTTGTTGATGGCCCTCTTGGTGTAGCCTTTAGCAGTCTTGAGTGTAACGACTCTTGTCACACCGTCGTCACCAGGGTGAAGTTGATGGATACGGGCCATTTTCCAGTTCATCGAGGGTTGGTTTTCGTCGATCATGATGACGAGTCTGCCAGGCTGGATGTCAATAGGAGGCTGCCAATTTTTGACACGAGCTTGAAGCTGTGTCAGGTATTCGGTGCTCCACCGTCGCCAGAAACGGTCGAGTTGCTGCTGCTTGAGCTGAAGTTGGTTTAGCCGATTCTCAGGAACGCTGCTCAATTCTTCGTCGGGGAGTGCTTGCATCGAGGATCCAATGAGGAAGTGGCCAGGGGTGAGCGGTTCTAGGTCGGTGGGATCATCGGTGAGCTGGGTCAGCGGGCGCGAATTGAGGCAGGCTTCAACTTGGGCGAGGAGAGTGATGTAGTCTTCTTGGGAAGCGGAGGAGGTACCTAACACGCGAAGGAGGTGTTTTTTAGCGGATCGGACCGCGGCTTCCCAGAGTCCGCCAAAGTGGGGAGAACCAGGGGGAATGAAGTGCCAGTTGATACCGTTTTGGCTGCATTCATTTTGGATTTCGTCGTGATGAGTTTGGGTTTTCAGCTTCTTGATGAGTTCCTTCATCGTATTTCGGGCACCGACGAAATTCGTTCCGTTGTCGGAATATATATTGCTACATTTACCCCTCCTTGCTATAAAACGACGAAGTGCCTGGATGAATCTCGGGGTGGACAAATCGGAAACTAGTTCCAAATGGACTGCCTTTGTGGCAAAACAAACAAAGACGGCCACGTACGCCTTCACGGGACCTTTGCGAAAGCCTTGTCGAATATAAACTGGCCCAAAATAATCGACGCCAGTGTTGGTGAATGGTTTTGAAACGGTAATTCTAGTTTTCGGTAATTGGGACATAAATTGCTGTTGTAAGTTGGGTTTTGCTCGGAAACAAATTAAACATTTGTGGATAACCTTTCGACACAAATTCCTTCCTCCTAGCGGCCAAAATTTCAGTCGAATCGTGCTCAACAGCAGTTGACAACCGGCATGTAGTAGACGGCGATGATAACAATCAGCTAGTAGCTCTGCAAACGGGTGTTTTCCTGGGATGACCATCGGGTGTTTCGCATCTTCGGGCTGTTCGGAATTTTGCAGTCGGCCACCAATGCGAATAATTCCATCCTCGTCGAGTCTCGGAACGTACCAACGAAGTTTGGATGATCGATGCACAGGATTACCTTTTTGTAAAGCGGCATATTCTTTGGGGAAATAATCTTTTTGTATCATACAAACCAGTCGGTGTTCTGCTTGGGCGCAAAGAGGTATCGAATTTATTTTCTTCTTTTCTGTGGCTCGTAGGTACTTCAAAAAACGTCGAAAGTATGCTGTGGCTCGAACCAATTTCGTATAATCGGTGAACTGAGAAAAATACCAATCACTAAATTCGTTTTTTACTCAGACATGAAATCATTGTACTCGCTCCTCAGCGATTCATTCTGACCTAAACGCCGTTCCAACTGTAGCAACCTTCGTAAAGCAGCAGATTTCGAATCTCCGAGACGTGCCACAGCTTCGGGGGATTTCGGCAATCCAACTATGTACCGACCATCGTCTGCTCTTTTTACCGTCTCAATAAAAATTTCCTCACATCGGGTTTCTTCCACGGAATATTTAGACAAAGACCGACCTTCTTCGATTTCCCAAAATTTGCTCATTAATCTTTCCAAGGATTGTGAAATTGATGAATGCTGGCATAAGATAGGAGCCTCTCCACTGCTTACACCACATCGACCAGTAACCAGCCATCCGAAAACTGAGTGAACCAACATTGGAAGTCCTTCACCCAATTGAATCCGTTGCTTTGTTGGGAAAAAGCAGAAAAAATACTCGCCACCAAGAAGAAGATCGATAGGATTAGATTTGAAAAAGTCCGGATCAGCCAATTTGATTTCATCTGGTAAGCGCCAGGTAGAAATAGAAATGTTCGACGTGGGAAGGTCCTCCGTTACCTTGGGCAGAACGTAAAACTCCATCGGTTGCGAGTAATCAGATTGAAGTGATTGGATCGTAGCTCGCACCCTCTCCTTTGTATTTGTAGGAACCTGTCCTACTCCGCTGATTTGCACCTGCACGCTTCCACGTTGGATTCGTAACCTCTGGGATAGTGACGTGGAAATGATGTTGCATTCTGATCCAGAGTCCAACAGCGCTCTCGCAGGAACCTTGCGACCAGAATCGTCCTGCACCCAAACAATCGCTGTGGCCAACAGAATGTTTTGAGCACATTGGAAGTAACCCTCTGCGCTTCATTTCCTCCGCTAGTAGATGCACCATCGTTAACTGCTTGGCCAATCCTAGGATCACCAGATTTCACCTGTTGTAAATTTTGGCCCTCTTCCGTTTTAAAGCATACTAATGTATGGTGGCGCCCCTTGCACCGCCGACAGGAAAATTTAGATGTACACTCTTGGGCCCTGTGTCCCCTACGAAAACAATTCCGGCAAAGCGATTGAAGACGCAAACGCCTTTCCCTTTCCTCCACTGGCAACCTTCCAAAAACAGGACACGTGTGTAAAGGATGAGACTCTGAACAGCAGATACATTTCCAGGATTCCGATGGTAATTGAACCGCACCGTGACTAGCGACCTTGATATGATTGGATTTCCGATTAAGTGATTGGGTTGGCTCAATAGTTCTTGTGGGTAGAGAATCTAGAATATGAATTCGACGACGCAAGAACTCAACAAAATCTTTCAAAGTTTCCTCTTCCATTGTGGACGAATGTTCCTCCCAACTCCGACGTGTTTTATCATCCAACCGAGAACTCAAAACGTGAATCAAGAGAAGATCCTTGTAGTCCGATGCTTGAATGACTTGATCCAAAACCTTTGTCGCCTTATCAAAACCCTCAACCAGCTTGTAGAGATCCGTGGCCGATTCTTTCCTCAAGACAGGAAGGTCAAAGATGTTCTGAACCTGCCGTTTTTTCAAAACCTTGTTGTTAGAATACCGAGCTACAAGCAAGTCCCATGCGATCATATAATTCGATTGTGTCAGAGCTAACGATGAAATTACCGATAATGCTTCTCCTTCTAATTGGCTTCGCAAGTAATGAAATTTTTCAATCATTGGCAAGTCAGGCGAATGATGAATTAGCGACAAGAATAAGTCCCGAAAGGCCAACCAATCTTCCACATTTCCCGAGAATTTAGGCAGACTTATTAGTGGCAACTTAACATGTGGATGCGAGGAGGTAATAATGGTGGACTCATGGGTCGGTAGGGCAGCACTAATTTCAGAGCACATCCGAATTCTCGAAGTTAGTCTTGATTCTTGATATTTGGTTAAAAATAACTTCAACAAGATTTACAGTGGAAAAGATTTATTGGCAGCTTGGTGGAGAGCTTAATGTAGACTGAGAAAATTTTCACGGTTGTTTATTAAAGAAAACTTCCGTTTCCATAGAGGTGACCGGTAACCAGCATTCTTCGATTGCCGATTATTCCAACACCCGCCCTGAATCGGTCAATCCCAGGAGGGGCCGCAGGTTGCAGAAACGTCCGGGTTCCAGTGCTTTGGTGAACGCATCTGCAAGTTGGTTTGCTGTTCCTATTGGTACGATCTGCAGCCTTCCATGTGCCACATGATCTCGCAGGAAATGGTGTTTCACATCAATATGCTTCACACGCTTGTTCTCGGTGTTTGTGGCCATCGCAATGCAGCCACGATTGTCTTCAAAAATCTTGATTGGTTTACCAGGGGGAACTTGCTGCAGATCTTCTAAGATTCCTTGTAGCCACAGTCCTTCGGAAGCAGCTACGCTTAAGGCTGCATACTCTGCCTCACAGGATGACAATGCAACGGTTTGTTGCTTCCTACTTGCCCAGGACACCGTATTGCCGAATACCTTGAAGACATAACCGCTCACGGATTTCCTATCTTCAGTATCCGACGCCCAATCCGCATCAGCGTACCCGATCAGTACTTCAGCCTTTTCGTCTCGCTTGAACTGGAGCTTGAGGTTCTTTGTGCCTTTCATGTATCGGACCACTCTTTTCAGCGCTTGCCAGTGTGCTTCGCCAGGTTGACTTTGGAAACGTCCCAAGTATGCAACAGCGAATGCAATATCGGGACGGACACATAGCATTGTATACATGAGACTGCCAAGTAGCTCACGATAAGGATGGCAGACCGGATTTCCTTCATTCGTTGGTAGAAAACAGGCCTTCTCCATTGGTGTCTTAACGTTGTTGCAATCTTTCATGCCGAATTTCGCCAATACACGATCCACAGCGACTTCTTGACTCAGAGACATCAAACCAGCAGAACGATCATATCGGATCTTGATTCCGAGAAAGAGGTTCACTTCCCCAAGGTCCGTCATCTGAAGGTTTTTGGAAAGTGATAGCTTGATCTGCTTCATCAGCTCCAGACGATCGCCAACGATGAGCAGGTCGTCAACGTAGATGACGATATACACCCGCCCTCGATCGTCGTTTCGGGTATATAAGCAATAGTCATGGCAGGAACGCTTGAAACCGAAAACCAGAAGGATGTCATTCAGTTTATTATTCCAACATCGTGGGCTTTGCTTGAGTCCATACAGTGACCGTTCCAACTTGCACACCAGATTCGGTTTTGCGGTGACTCCATCGGGTATGGATAAATAGACGTCTTCTTCTAGTTCACCGTACAGGAACGCCGTCTTGACATCGAGTTGATTGATGAACATCTTCCGGTGCACCGCTACAGCCAGAACGATTCGTATTGTCGCCAACTTAGCAACAGGGGAATAAGTTTCGCTGTAGTCGACGCCAGCCTTCTGCAGGAAACCTTTAGCGACTAAACGAGCCTTGTATCGCACAGGTTTTCCATTTTCGTCTTGCTTGACCCGGAACACCCATTTGGATTTGAGAGGAACCACGCCAGCTGGTCGTTCTACCAGCCGCCACACGTGGTTGTCAGCCAGGGACGTCAGTTCTTCATCGATTGCTTGCCTCCAGAAAACCTCATCGTCTCGCCCAGCAATGTCCTTATACGCCTCAGGAGCATCGGAAATGGAACGTTTGACCTCATCTTGTCCCACAACAGCATCAACGTTTGGAACGATATCTGTAGGACAGGATTGCGCGGCAGTGAAAAGTTTTCCAACAACAAAGTCTTTTAACTTACCGGGGAGCTTGCGCTCCCGTTCGCCGCGCCTCGGGGTTACCATATCGAGGTTCGAACCACGGTCTGTTTGCGAAGGGAGCGCTCCGGTTTCGTCAACGTCATCGTCTTCGTCGTCAGTCATGATGCTTCTGTTCTGATCCGGCGGGGACACCTCTTCGCTTTGAACGGGGTTTTCATGTGGCCGCACTTCTTCAGCTTGGAAATCGTATTGAACAGGGACCACACTCGACGGACTTTCGCAAGGAACCTTAGTAGCAAACGGAAAACTATTTTCATCAAACTTGACGTCTCTTGACAGGAACAATTCCTTCTTCTCTGGATTCCACAGACGGTAAGCATTTGGAGCATACCCAACCATCACAGCCAGTTTGCTTTTCGGGTCCAGTTTTCTTCTCTGTTGCGCCGCCACCCAAGCATACGCTTTGCAGCCAAAAACTCGAAGTTTGCTCAGGTCTGGCTTGTGGCCTGTCCACATTTCCGCAGGGGTCTTCTGGCAAGATAGAGCACTCGTTGGACTTCTGTTGGTTAGGTACACCGCAGCCAGAACCGCTTCATTCCACAGGTACTTCGGAGTTTGAGATTCGGACAACATCGCACGAACCTTCTCGATGATTGTTCGATTGAATCGTTCTGACACACCATTTTGCTGTGGTGTATACGCTGCAGTTGGCTCAACCTGGATCCCTTTGGACACGTAAAACTCCCGCTGGTCTTTGGAGCAATATTCTCTGCCTTGATCCACAGTCAGCTTCGAAATCGAATGTCCTAGAGCGACAGTTGCCATCGCTTCGTATTCTCGGAACCGTTGGAATACCTCGGACTTCTTCTTAAGGGGATACACTACTGCGAAGTGTGTGAAATCGTCAATAAACGAGACAAAGTACCGAGAACCATCCCAAGCTGCCGGTGTAATAGGACCACACACGTCGGAGTGAACTTTCTCTAAAGGTCTTGAAGCACGGACTCTTGTACCCGAGAATGGTTCTCGGCACTGCTTTCCAAGAACACATACATCACAAAAATCCAATTTACCTGGTTCCTCGGAAATACCTGTTACCATGTTGTGCTTTACAAGTGCTTGCAAATTCTGGATGCCCAAATGGCCAAGTCGACGGTGCCATAGATTACCGCTCACAGCTCCACACAAGTTGGCCGCCACAGTATCGAGGACCAAATCAAGCTCGTAAAGGTCACCACGAACGGGACATTTTCCGATCAGCTTGCCGTCGTACCGCACAGTTGCTTCCGTTTTCTTGAAAGTAACGTCCAAATTTGCTTTCGCCATCTTCTTCACAGAGAGAAGATTTTCTCGAAGATCAGGAACAAACAGCACATCTTTCAGGACCAGCTTGACGCCTTCCTTATTGACACCCGTAATTGTTCCTCGATGCCAGGATATCAGCGACTGATCATCTTTCGCCACATTGATGATCACCGGTGCCTTCAGCTTCGTAAGGTCAGCGAAACAGTGTTTCACGTTCACGAGGTGGTCCGTGGCCCCAGAATCCAATTTGAAGGTCACGACACCCGTCGCTCGTTCGGAAAAACTCCTTCCAGTCATGAAGGCTATCGCTTTACCTCCACTTGCAGCATTAGCTTCAGCTCGTCCGTCCGACGCAAGCTTGACACGACAATCTTTGGCCTTATGTCCCTTCTTTTGGCAGCGTCTGCACTTTCCCGTGAATTTAACGAACGCCGTCCTCTGTTTCGATCCTTGAAAAGCAGCAGGTTTTTCTTGGTTGGAATCTGCAACTCGGTCCGTTTTCTTCAATTCCTCTGCAAGAAGGCGCTCTCGAACCACGTCCAGTTTCAGATTTTCCTCTCCCAGATTCTCCAAGGCGGTAACTAAGGGATCAAACGATTCGGGAAGAGTGGCAAAAAGCTGAGCAACAACGTCGTTTTCTTCGAGTTTCGCTCCGGCCAACTTCAGCTGACGAATAAGGTCTTCGAAGATCTTCAAATGGTCCTTCACTGACGATCCTTCAACCATTTTTAGCTTCGCAAGTTGCTTTCGGATGAAGGTCTGCGACGAAACGGATTTCTTGGCATAAACGTTCTCCAGGCTTGTCCAAATTTCCTTTGACGTCTCCTTGTCCCGTACAACGTGCAGCAGGTCATCGTGAATGAACGAAATCAGCAAATACGTCGCCTTTCCGTCCTTCTCCAGGAACTTAGCACGTTCAG
Source organism: Uranotaenia lowii (assembly GCF_029784155.1). NCBI lineage: Eukaryota > Metazoa > Arthropoda > Insecta > Diptera > Culicidae > Uranotaenia > Uranotaenia lowii. Next base: position 214,591,459 of record NC_073691.1, read on the forward strand.
CCGGAACCGCCGGGGGATCGTTCTTGACCACGTCCAAAAGATTCACCGATTTCAAGTAAGCTTCCACCCTGAAGCGCCAATTGTCAAAGCCGGTACCCGAGAACTGCGGGATCCCGTGGACCGGATCTTTGCGTGAGTCGCCCATAACCTCTTGATTCTTGATATTTGGTTAAAAATAACTTCAACAAGATTTACAGTGGAAAAGATTTATTGGCAGCTTGGTGGAGAGCTTAATGTAGACTGAGAAAATTTTCACGGTTGTTTATTAAAGAAAACTTCCGTTTCCATAGAGGTGACCGGTAACCAGCATTCTTCGATTGCCGATTATTCCAACAGTTAGGAATGCCTTCAACTCGAAGAATTTATTTTGAAAATCCAGGCGATCTTTTACATACCGATTTTCTTCTCCTCCAGCCTCACCATCCGCATCCTCCACTTCCGTAAACGCTTCTTCGACCTTTTCCCACAGTGGGTCGAGTTTTTCCAGTCGCACCACCAGCTCTCCGGAATCCCTATCCTCGTTGTACCTTTCCATGAAGTTGTAGATGCCCGAAAATGTTGCCAGCAGGCCTCGTAGTACCGACGTCTTGGATCGAGTTTTCGACATCTCGATGCGGCTTCCGTTGATGACTCACCCCTGACGAAGAAGAACGAAAAAACAAAAGAAGCACCCTTGGGGGGATAGAATGAGATTGGAGAGGTACGCACCTGCTCCCAATCAAAATTGGGCCTTGTATTTTTTTACGAATGCTTCTTTGCACGCAGCTTCCAACGTTGTAGCGATGACCAGAGCCGTAGCCGAAAACCAACCTCACTGTTGTCGGTCCACCAAGGGTCCAAGTTTCGGATTTCCGAAAAGCGTTTTAAATAAAGATGGACTCCTTGCCCAATCCAGATTCGATACAATGATGTAGATTTGTTTTAAGTTACCGCCCGTAACTTTCTCCAACGATGTCACGCACCAGCTTAAATTAAGAAAATGGTCCAAGCGTAACACCGTACACAATTTATGAAGGAAGTTTGGAGTGGTACTCACCTGCTCCCGATTAATTCGGGCCTTTGGTTTATTAAATATATCGGGAAGCAGGATACCGTTTCTCCAACCGTTGAGCTGATCCAAGCCAACCGCCAGCATGGAATTCCTCCGGGGAATGAAAATAACGTCTCAACCAGACCAAATTATTTTCCGCTGCGCTCCGATACGGGGAAGATATTCAGGTCTCGATGTCCTCGGAATCGATCGGTACCAGGATATAGAAACGAAAAAACAAAAGCGAAACACCGGACAAACGGGTGTGGTATTTTGGAGTGCTACTCACGTATTTTCTTAATATTCAATGCCTTGTATATTAAGAAATCCAGAGTTTGGTAATAGGATAGCTTAGCTCCCAGAGCTCAGCTTCAGCGTTATTCAGGAATGTTCCGAAAGGATGATAAATATTTGGAAATGGTTCCACGTGGGTTGCACAAAATTCTTTTATGCAATGGCGTCCGATGATACTTGTGACTAAGCTCCTTTGTTTCCGATTCCCCTATTGTGCGACCACGCGGTAATGGCGGAAAGAAAATCCTTTTGTGATCGGAAAAAGTCCGGTTTCCGGTTCCGATACCTCCAACATCCGGTTCGAAGGACCAATAATGATGGAGAACCGACCAGGTTCTTTTTGTCGAAGGTACCTTGGGATGTGATGTTGGCGAATAGATCCTACCATAGGATCTATGGTTGTATACGGTAGATCCTACCGTCCAAATTGGTTTGATTTTTCCGGAATTTTCGTGTAAACTTGGCCTTTTCCGATACCGGAAGGTCCACTGAATCTCACTGGCACAATTTTGGTAGCAAAACGCGTATTTATTAAAATGAACGATATTTCGATTAGCTATTTATTAACTTAACATTCTAACTTAGGTGCTACAAAATTTCACGATGCCGAGCTGTGGTTGGACGATCGCGGCCGAAGATCAACTGCTTCGGGTGATCGCGCCAAAATCGTCGGGTGCTCTCGGCTACTACTGCTGCTAGTGTACCATCATCGGGTTCGCTCTTCGGGTCCGTTGAGTAGTAGCTCACCTTAGTGAGCTGGTGTAGTGCGGTGTAGTAGCTGACAGATTTGATGAACGGGTCGAGGGGCTTTTGTATAAACAATATGAGTATAGAGTGAAAGGGTTCAAGTAAAGGGCGAACACGAAATTATTCCGACACAGAAAATGTCATGCCAATTTTCTTATAATGTTTGAAATCAAACCAAGATTTTAGGTTAGTTTTATACATATATTTACATCAAAAATCAAAAGAAAAGTTAATCGATGGAGCCTTGAGTGTAAAATTGAACGCGTTTTCGCTTGATGACCTCCATCAAAGTCTTTACTGTGTCATCCAGATTCTCAGTTTTTTTTAAAAAAATTCTAAACATGTCCTTCTCGTCTTTGACTGTCTTCTTGCTCTTCCGAAGTTCCCGCTTCATTATTGCCTAGTACTGCTAGGACACTTTTAGAATAGCGGCATCATGCCAAATCTGGCCAAAATAGCGGCGCTTCGTCGTGCTGCTGCAAGAACGACAATAGGGATTCTCGAGGCACTCAGATTTGTAGATTTCGCCATTTACTGTGCCCTTTGTCACGAAAGGCTCACTCCACAGTCCGCAAGAGCAGATGGCCTGCCAAACGAGATATTTGGAGGCGAACTTCGACATTTTCTTCTTCTTAAATTTGTCGTCCACATCGAACTTGCTCTTGCCGGTAAAAAACTTTTCTTAAAATTGGCTTTTATATACGTTTCGTCGTCCATCACACAGCAGCCATATTTTGTCTGCATCTTCTCGTAGAGCTTCCGTGCCGAGTTTTGGCCGTCAACTGTTGCCGTTCATCGCGGTTTGAGAAGTTCTGTACCATGTATGTATGTAGTCCAGCGATCTTCTTTGCATTTTGGATGTAGCTCTGCGACATGCCGATCTTTTTAGCCAAATTACGGCTTGAGACGTTGAGATTTGCTTCAATCAACTGCTTCACCTTTCCCTCTGTTGTTCTTTGTTCTTCCGAAAAACTTTAAAATGCTGTAAATGACTAAAAATGGCATGAAACCCCCGGGATATGGATATTAGTTGAACGGCTCAACGAGGAGAAGTCGAATTTCACTTTCTGACACCATCTTTTCTTTTCAAACCTGTATATAAGTGGATAATCGCTTGAAACTCCCATAAGATGGGTATTGGGTGAAAGGGCTAGACAAGAAGAAGTCGAATTGACGGCTTAAACTTTAAACGCTGTAAATGACAAAAACACATTAAACCCTAACAACAAGGGTATTGGGTGAAGGTGCTAAACTAGAAGATGTCAAATTTTGCTATCTGACGCCATCCTGAAATCCAGTATAGCGGCTTTCGCTCATCAAATGCTGTAAATCACTGAAAATCGTATGAAACTGCCACAATATGGATATTGGATGAAAGGGCTTAAACTTTCAGCTTTTTGGCGACATCCCGGACCAAACTTCTCGGATCACGTCTAAACTGCCTAACTACGCGCTTGTGATCTTTTCCACAACGGCATCCATTTTTGCCGTTCTTCACCTTCCGGTCGATGGATAGATTCTCGAAGTATCGTTTTAGTACTCTGCTGATCGTGGATTGGACGATTCCCATCATTTTACCGATGTCCCGATGTTAGTTCGACGACATTTTTTCAAATTTACGAAAAATTGACAGTGAAGCATGGCCAACGTGATCTATTTATTTATTTATTTATTTATTTATTAAGTCAAACTATGTAGACTACAATACTTAAAACTACTTAAAACTAATGTAAGCTATTTTGTTGTTGTATGAAGTTGTTTTTGAATGCCTTTTTTAATTGTGTTTTGTTCATCGCTACGTCTATAATTTCACTTTGTAAATTGTATTTGTACATCATTTGATTAATGGGTTGATGTTTCGCATAGTCTTTGTCGTAAAGTTTAATGTAGAACAAATGTTTATTTCTTAATGGACGGGAGGGTGCGTAAAAATTTAGTTTTGAAAGTAATTCAGGACTGTCTATTCTTTGTGTAACAACATCATTTACAAATGCAATTTGGGAAAATTCTCTGCGTTTACCGAGAGGTTCTATATCAATAAGCTTACAACGAGATTCATACGATGGCAGAGGAAAAGTGGTCCAATTTATTTTACGTAGCGCATATAACAAAAATTGTTTTTGAACTGATTCGAGACGTTGCTCGTGAATATTTGAATAAGGATTCCATATGATGCTACAATACTCCAATATCGAACGAACATAGGATATATAAAGTGATTTTATGGTGTATGGGTCTTGAAAGTGTTTGCTGAAACGTTTTACAAATCCTAGCATGCAATTTGCTTTATTGATGATATTGTTCTGATGTTCTACAAACGTGAGTTTTGAATCCAGTATGACGCCGAGATCCCTTACAATTTTGCATTTTTGTACTGGTTGATTGCCTAATTTTGTTTCAATGATGGGGTAACTTTGCTTTCTGCTAAATGATATAGAGTTGCATTTTTTAACATTCAATTGAAGTAAACTTTTGTTGCACCATTCAAAGAAAACATTGATTTCGTTTTGAAATGTTTCAACATCTTCGGTTGTTTTTATTTTCAGAAATAGTTTAATATCGTCGGCGTATATTAGGTATTCAATCCGTTTTAGAATAAAGGAAATGTCGTTAACGAACAGTATGAAAAGCAGAGGTCCTAAATGAGACCCCTGAGGCACACCAGAGGTCACAGCTACAGATTTGGATAATTCGTTTTGGAAACGAACGATTTGCGTTCGATCAGTTAAATATGATTGTAACCAGGAGAGAAGATTTGGATGAAAGCCAATTTTTTTTAATTTGAAGATTAGAAGGGGTATGTCAATGCGATCAAAGGCTTTGCTAAAGTCGGTATAAATAGCCTCAACATGAAAGCCTTTGCTCATAGAATCGATAACGTATGTAACGAATTCGAGAAGATTTGATGCTGTAGAGCGTCCTTTGAAGAAACCATGTTGTTTACTCGTTATAATATTTTTTACTTGTTGATAAATTTTTTCATTTATTATTGATTCAAAGAGTTTTGGGATGCAGACAAAATAGCTATTCCTCTATAATTTCGTACATCTGATATTTTCCCGGACTTGAAAATCGGAATTAAAAAAGATTTTTTCCTTTGGAAGCATCAAGTTTTCCAAGTCCTTCGGAAACATTATTGTAATCAATTTCATTGACCTGAATGTCACACGCTAAATCTGGAATGACTGAAAAGTATTCCCTATCTCGGTCAGCCTCAGTGAAGGAAGTGTACACTTCTTGAAAAAATGTTGCAAATAAGTTAGAAATTTCCAGTGGATTATTTCCAATGCTTCCATCAAGTGTCAATTGAGTAGGAAAGTTTGAATTTTTCATCTGCTTTTTAGTATAGCCAAAGAACGCTTTTGGGTTTTGTTTAATTTCTTTTTCAATTTTTTGATTGTATTTTTCAAAAGAACTTTTTATACATGAATTAAGCTGGTTGCATAAATTTATATAATTTTGATGATTTGTAACACTTCTATCACTTCTGTAGACTTTATGAGCTTTTCTATACAGTCTTATCTGATTATAAGCGAAAGCTGAAGATATAACTCCTAAAAATTAAATTTTTACAGCGTTTGATGTGACACACCCTTTAATCAGTCGATAAATTCTCAATTTTTTCCACACAATTCAGAGACTCAACTAGTTAGACAGCAAACAATTAAACAACACACTGTCTTCCATTTCATATTTTGTCATAAAACAACTCAAAAAAGAAAAACTCAAACTTAAATTGAACCATTACTCTTCGTGTCAATATTGACGATAATTAGCAAATAGCGCTTGTAAACCCTGACTGACGATCGGTATCGAATAACAGCCATCAGCAATATGCAAATGACTCGCGACAGCCGCCGCTTTTCGATGACAATATGGATTTGCAACAATGTTGAAAAAGTTGATAGGTAGTTGTAGTGGTAGTGCATCAGCAGATGACGAGTTTTCTTTTTTTTTCCTTCCGTTAACAGCCGCTTTTCCGTTAACAATTTTCGTTGAAGCCAACTGTACACCAACTAAAAGTGGAAGTATGATGGTATGCAACTGATGGATGGACAGGCTCGGGACAGCAGTCAATTATCGCATATCACGCGACCGACCAACCCATTCAACATGCACTTTCCCCCCAAGGATCTTTACTCAAATAGCATCATTAAATATAGCTAAATTACCATTTCATAGTTCGATCTCTGTGGCAGCCCTGCTCCTGATGATGATGATGATGATGGACCAGCCAGCATGAACAGAGCGTGCACTCCGAACAGAGCAGATCAGGGCTGCGTTCCATTTTTTTTGCAACCACACAACCAACCAAATTATCGTGGGAACCCTATTCAGTGTAAAATTGGCCACATTAAACTTTCATTAAAGCCAGTACTGATGCTAGTTTTCGAGGGCTGGCGTGACATGCCATGGAAAGCTGGGATTTTTTTTTTTTTTAAATCGGTTGCTACATAGGTACTTCAAGTCGTCCTTGCTGCAGCCACTGGCTCCATAGAAAGTAGGCGGGAAGATAGTGGAGGAACATGGTGGGTGGCTTAATGTCATAGTGAATCGATTTTTTTTTTATCGCAAGCCGTTTCGGGAGTGACATTGGTGGCTTAACTTGAGCACTTTCTGCATGGGAACTTGGAAAATTTCTTCAAAGGGCCGCCGCGAAAATGCTAACCGAAAACGATAGCACGATGACATGGTGATTTGACATAAAAGCGGAATACGAAATTTTCTCCAGCAAGCGAGAAAAAGGAAACGAGCATTTTTAAAATATATATATTTTCTGAACTTTTAATAGCGAGCAAGGGGCAGGAATCTCGCTTCGAGGAGCAAGAACCTTTCGCTGACGATTTTTTTTGCATAAAAAATGGGAACTGAAATGCACTTTTCATGCTTAGTTCACCAGCCTCGGTTTTGGGTGAAGGGGAAAATGAGAGATGACATTTCACCATTGCACGGCAGCCCATCGCCTACTAAGTGAAAAGTTTTGAATCCCACATTTGTACAAACACATGGAAACACATGACGAAAAAAGGTGCTAGGTATTTGAGTAGAAAATTTGCTGAATTTGGTCCTTTTTATTCCACCAGTAGAAGCGATACGGTGCATGAAATGATCCCACCCCTTCAACCCAAGAAGGGAGTCCCACGAGAGTTGGACGTGTTCACAGGAAGGCAGACGGAAACTCGTGACACGCTTGGGAACTTGGGGTTGGTTTGAGCTGTCATACACTATGTGTGGCAAACGCTGAGTGGTCTGGGTTGGAACTTTTTTCTTCTTCTTCGATTCCAAATGCATACACGAAAAGAGGTAATTAGAGTGGGAAATCGTTTTTTACCTCCTTGTATACCACCGAAACATGCAAGGATCTTCTACAACCTCATTGAAAAGCTGCTGTTTACGAGGTTTCGGTACTCTCGATAACAGTTCCTAACTTTAATGATGCAAATGTCATTCGTGAACATTTTACGAGAGGAGGTTAAGTATTCAGTTAGTGATTCCGCAATGTTTTCAACAACAAAACTGACCTGCTAACGACACGGTGCAAGAAAATCACGCTAGAAAAATCATTACCACCAAATGCTTACTTTGGTTTTATACATTCTTTAATGAGGTTTTGTTCTTGGAAAAATGTTTTAAATTTTAGTGAATAGTTAATGGCGAATTTAATCGCTTATTTTTCGGAAGCCCCACAAATTTAATGAAATGAGAAAAGCCTCTCTATTTTTTTTATTCCATCGAACGCAAAAGTCCCACTGGCCGGCCACTGGAAGTCGAAAACTCACGAGTGTGCACTTTAAAACTCATCAACAATTCATTCTCCAATTATCCAGCTTCGAATCCGGAGAAGTTCCAAACACACACACACATTTACACACACCGAAAACTTGACCCGAGCCGATGGTTTCCCGTTTCTGTCTGGCACACGAACACACACCTACACATAGATCCACACTCACCTGGCATCCCCAGATCCAAGTCGAATGCGGACACGGAACCGGAAATCAATATTTTTTCTGCTATTTTTCACTCACTCCTGGAGTTGAAGGTTATCAACTCGGGCTTTTGATTAATTTGTAGAATTGAAACAATGAGTTCTCCCGAAACAAAGATTCTTTCTTGTGAAAAGAATATAAAAATTACATTAAAATCATTTCTGTGTCTTCTGTGAAATTTGTGATGGAGTTTCTGTTGTGCCCAGAAATCCCACCCCGTGGAAATCAATTCATTTGGAAACAAACTTCACAAACGTCAAATCGAGTGACTGCGGGTGACATTGAACACTTGAAAATCTCACAGCGTCACCCATAATGCAAACAACTGACCAACTCTCGACTCCTCGTCAGTTTGGAAGTACACACCATTCATTGGAGTCGACGCCTACTTAGCTCCTACTTTTGAGCGTACACACAAACAAACACGTGTCGTGTAGAACATGCTCCATTCATGGGCTGGCTGGCGACCGTTCTTCGTTTGGTTGGTCAAACAGCAGCACCACTGACTGCCATGATGTAACTGAAGGATCATCGAGTTAATTGGCTTGTCCGGCAGTTGTCCTTTATTGTTTGGAGCTACTGCTGCTGCTGCTGCTGACAGACGAACACCATTGGTGGTGGAGGTGATGTTAGTAGGAAGTAGTTGAACACACCCTGGGCATTGGGCTGGGATTGGTGCCGCCGACACTTTCACTGAGCGAAGACTCGACTTTGATGATGGGACCCCGTTGTGAGACCGTACCCATACTTACTTGACCATAGCGCTGTGGGTCCAATATCATCATCTTTCAGACTTTCAGCGTTTCAGTCACCCGATGTGTCGCCCTAGTACCTATGTAGGACATATCTTCAAGTGAAGGGGGAAGTCGTTCGTTCAGAAAAATTATATATTGTGTATTGTGGTACACCCATAGCCTACTTTAGTGCCTGGTGACTGACAGACGAATTAAAAAAAAATGTGTGTGTGATCGGAATGAACAATAGTCGAGATTGGACAATAAGTGAGTTACACTTGAAACTACAGCTTTGTTCATCTGGATAACCCATGATTTAATGTAATTTATGTAAATTTTCTGTTGGTTCCATATTGTATCATCACTTGGGAAGGAAGGACATGGAACATTTTTTGGGAAAGTATAGTACTTCTGATTAATTAACCAAAATTTCATACGCGTGCAGAATATACTTTAAAACAGATACACGATGTGTTCCGTAGAAGAACTTAAAGAAAAAAAAATAGTAACGCTAATTTTTACATGGGAAGAAAGTCCTGCTTTTTCTGGTTCATTTCCACCGAAAATTAAAATATTTGGTCGGTGATCTTCATACACTTTTTTTTTGAAAATTTTCTATTTGAAATATTTTTAAAAATATGTTTACATATTTTAGGTGTTTTTTTATTTCAGAGGTGCTAACTCTATAACTTTTTAATATTTATATTATTAGGTATAACTAATTAACTCAACAATCTCATCAAAAGCTATGGAAATTAGCTGTGGTCGACGACAAATGAGGCACGTGTTGCTTGTCTGCGGGCTTGAAGGGTGTCGATATCTATGAGGCGGCATCGATTTTCGTAGCTAGGCAAGCGAAAAGGGTCTTGCCAGTTCAGGTGTTTAAAGGCATATCGCAAGAATCGTCGCTGAATGGCCTCGAGCCGATCGACACCGTTCTGGTAGTAGGGACACCAGACAGCTGAAGCGTATGCAAGGATGGAACGAACAATGCTGCAGTATAAGCTTTTCAGGCAATACACGTCCTTGAAGTCCTTCGCCACTCTAAAAATGAAACCGAGACTTCTGGATGTTTTGTCAATCACGTAGTTGGTGTGTGCCTTGAATTCCAGGCGCTGATCTAAGATTACGCCAAGATCGTTAACGTGGTTCACACGTGAGATGGGTTCGTCTCCAAGGAAGTACTCCGCAATTAAAGGCTGCCGCTTACGGGAAAACCCAGACAACCAGAAGTCGTATTTTGTTTTACAGATTACATCGTATAGAATGTTATTTATACTCATTTTCGTATATCTGCACCTACAATGTGCGGTCCATGCAAATTCTTTATCGTATTTAAAGCATTGCATGATTTTATTACGACAAGAAGTTTTTATGTACATATGAACTCGAGCTTTGTGTAAAACAATTCGCAAAAAATCCGTGAAACGACCGATATACGGTGATCAGCCGGGATTGAGAAATTTGGTCGTGCTATGCATAAAATAATTCGAAATAAAAAACGTATATAACTGCATTGATTCGTAATAATGTGCATGCAATCGTATACCTTTGCAAATTAATTCGCATGTATGATTTTCGTTAAACGTATTTGCTGGCAATCGTAAAAGTATACAAAAAAGTTCAATAAAATCGTTTATGATAATGGGACATCGTTGATTGGAATCGTATTAAAGGAGGCTTCAAAATGTTGGTCTATTTTTAGATCATCGATGACGTGTTCTACGATTTAAAAGATTTAAGTTATAGAAATATACGATTTGCTTTTGGTTTAATGCCTTTGAAGCAAATCCCCTTGAATTTATATATTCCAGATAGCGTCGAGGAACCATCATGAGCTGCTGATCGAATCGTCAGGGGATCAAGTCCAGGCGCTAACAATAAATTCATGAACGTAGAAAAAAATCAGCAATCAGGCAAATAATAAATGTGTACGATATAAACTTGAATTTGACAGCTAAAAACACTTTTCTTTGAAATAATCTTATTTTTAGTATTTTTTGGGGATGAATAAACCAATTGGTTTAAAATCCCAAAAAAAAATATTTTTTTTCAACTGACGGAAAACAAGAGCCCTGCACTCAAGTCGCAAAAGACGACCAAATAAGTCGTCAAACTTTCCATATTGTTACGAAAAATGTCGTATATTACAACCTCAATCATCTATATGATGATGTAAATTGTCATAGTATATTCCAAATAGAATCAGGGTAGTCGTAAATGATGCGCATGACAAGTCGTGCAAATCGTAATTTAATACAATCCAAATCAAGAATATGTTTGCTAATGTACCTATATGGCCTCCAAAATGATACGTATATACTGGTTTTGCTACATTATATACGATATGTTTACACGTATATTTGCACGTATATTTGCGTTGCAAATTCGAAATACCCACCAAATGGTTGTCTGGGAAGCTGATGACTGCACATTTGCTGCGGTTTAATGGCAGGCAGTTAATGTCGCACCACTCAGCGAAGAGGTTGAATTGACATTGCAGAAAATTTAAGTCGTCGTTGTCGTTTATGGTGTAAAATAGTTTTAGGTCATCAGCAAAGCAAAGTTTGGGGACGTCGAGGAGTGACAACACGTCGTTGAAATAAATTAGGAAAACAATCGGTCCGAGATGGCTACCTTGGGGCACACCGGAGGTGGCAGGAGGTGTCACCCGTTCGAACAATCAATTTACGACCAGTTAAGTAACTGCGGAACCAGCCGAGTAGAGTACCACAGAATCCTAAGCGTTCGAGTTTTCCGATGGCAATCTCATGATTCACCTTGTCGAATGCAGCGGACAGATCGGTATAGATTGCATCGATTTGAGATTTGGCAGCAAAACTTTCATGCACAAAAGAAGTAACGTTAGCAAGTTACTTGTCGTAGAGCGTTTGGGCATGAATCCGTGTTGATCATTGGAGATGTTATATTTGCAGTACGTGAAGAAAGGATCCAAAACCACCAATTCGAATAGTTTGGCTATCGAACATAAGGCAGAGATTCCACGGTAATTGTTAACATCTCTCCTATCTCCTTTTTTATGTACCGGGAACATGTAAGCTTCCTTCCATAGTAGAGGGAAGGTGGCTCTATCTAGCGAAGCTTGAAAAATGAGCCGAATAGGGGTCAGCAAAACAAGCATAAAACTTTTTAAACAGCAGCTGGTATCCCGTTCGGGACCGTAGAAAAGGAATTCTTAAGTTTCGCTGCTGCAGAGATGACTGCTTCTTCGATTTCAATACCATTCATTGAAAATCCCAATGGCAAAACGTACCTGACAGCGCTAGCTAAATGTTCTGGGGATGTTGAAGCTGAAGTGAAGATACTGGAAAATTTTTGGGCAAAGAGATCGCAAATTCCACGGTCAGAGTTCACCGTTATGCCGTCCAAAAACATATTTGAAGGTATACCAGGTTCTTTCCGCTGACTATTTACGTGCCTCCAAAACGATTTTGGGCAAGACTTGAGGTTACGTTGTACACGACGTAGATAGTTATGGTAACAACGTTCACTGGCTTTTTTATAAACGGAGTTAAGTCTACGATATATATCCCTAGTATAGGATGATTTTTGCTTCTTGTAGTTTCGAAGAGCACATCTTTTTGCCGTCTTCAGTTGTCGCTGTTCAGTCCTGATCCAGGGGATTCGCATGTTCCCGTCGCTAGAGCGCTTTGGAACGTGGCGATCGATGACATAATTCAGAATGTGTGAAAAGGTATCAGCGGCAGCGTTGGGATTGAAAAGATCAAGCTCAGATATCCAGTCAATAGTGCCTAGAATTTGAGAGATGTCGTCGGAGTTAGTGTTCTTGAAGTCGAGGTAGAAGTTCGCTGGTTTCTCTACTGTAGCGTTCAGTCTAGTTACTTCAAGTGATGCCAATAGAGCAGGGTGATGTGGGACTACTTTAACAAGCGGTGCAGGAGCGAATTCGATGGTCGGTAAACGAGGTCCATCATTGGCAAAGCAGAGGTCCAGCGTACCACCGTATTCGTTCACCACGTCGTTGATCTGGCGCAAGGTCGCTGCACTCAGGGAGTCCAATACGATGTTTGAAGGCGCCGAAAAAGTAGAGCGTGCTGGGTCCGGGTACAGAAAGCTGCCATGGTTGGAGCACCACTTCAAACCGGGGATATTGAAGTCGCCAATGACAAGTAAGTCATTTTCCGGAGCGCAGAAGGAACTAACTTCGAAGATGCAGCGAGAAAACGACTCAGCGAGGGCAACATCTCTTGAGCGGTCAGGTGGCAGATACACTACACATATGTTCAATTTTCGGTCTACAAGATCAATGCGAATCCAAACAAGTTGCAGATCGCACCAAGGATTGTTGTCGATGAGCTGCGTTGGAAGATTCGACTTCACGGCAAGTAGCACCCCGCCTCCACTGGATTTTTTTGCTGTTACGGGCGCTTCGGTCACAGTGGAACACTGCGTAATCAGAGCCGAAGATCTGACTTGATAGTGTGCGGTCATTCAGCCATGTTTCCGTGAAGGCGATGACGTCATTGCAGGAACACGAAGTTGCGAGCAGGTTTACAGACGAACTCAGGGCCGGGACGACTGATGACGCTGGCAGGAATCATCGCGACTGAGTCGAAGGGCTCAGGGGTCTCCGAAGTGCCTAGCTCGTTGCATCCCGGTGCAGAAATCCCAGAATAGTTGGAGATGTTCTCGTTGAGCGGGTGGTTGCCGAAGTAATACTGGCTGGACTCAACGCTGTTGGTACGACTGGAAACCGAAAAAGCGTTCCGCGGTGTAAAAGTTCCAAAGGACAACTTATACTTGCCTGTCGATGCAGGCTGGAGAACCTCGTCGCCGCAATCGATCTCAGGGCCGGGACGACTGATGCCGCTGGCTGGAGAAACAACGCGACTGAGTCGAAGGGCTCTGAGGACTCCGAAAGGCCTGATACGTGAAATGTGAAAACGCTTATCTTGATGCGATCTGGTGTTTAAATGTTTGGCTTTATTTTGGCTTTAAGAAAATTAAGAAAATCATGATTCTTAAGTACAAGATATCAGTTTTAATGCTTCTCCTGAGTCAAATGACTCAGAATCCCATTTGCCTTCAGACTAATCGCAAGTCAGTACAGCAGTTCGAACTAGCTTAAATTTTTCACCTTCTTTTGAGCCAATGAACATTATAAGTGTTCAAGCCAATTGTCATCAGCTTGAAAAATTTTGTAGGTCCGGAAAGTTCTAGAATTTGTAGCAAATGATTATTCTCACGTGCATCGAATGTTCTGGAATTTCTATTTTGTTCCACACAATTTGCTCTTACCGAAGGTTCCAGAACCATCTTTGTATATAAGTTAGCGCGTAGCGGGAACATTCAGAAGGTTCGATGCGCGTCTAAATAAAGCCTCGTGTTGCAAGACGAGGTCAGTTCCATTCAATAATCGCGCGCGTTTATATCGTCTGAATCGTAAGTGAACCTACCAAGTAATGTAACCTTGTAAGTTGAAGAGTAGAAAATAAAGAGAAACCGTTAAGTTGAAGTGATATCCTATCTTATTTGAAGAACAACCCAAAATACAGTCCACTTGCCCAAACAATAAGAATGGAGTGAATTGCGTTGTGTGTATGGCTGTTTGACGTTTAGTAGGCTTTGATTTTTGGTAAAAAAAACATACTATACTAAAGAAATATATATTGATAAATGTAAGTTTATTTATGTCTAGAAGGTGTCAATTTTTTTTTCTAAGTAACGTTACGCTTAGCTTCCAGGAGCAAACGATAATTCGATTCCCCAAGTTAATGTGAGCAAATCAAGAATCAAGTCCAAACTCCTCCCTGAACACTACCCAGCATGAATGACAAACAGCCAAATGCAATTAGTTGCAGGAAGTGGACAGAGTGAGCCAGCAACCGAAAAGGGAAAAAAACCAATTGTTCATCTAATCAACCTACAAGGGATAGTTTTTTTTCTGTTGATCGAGATTACGTTTTCACTTGGTCCAATGAGGAATTTTGTTCCAGTTCTAGAATCCACCATCTATCTAGCCTAGACCAATCAAAATCTTATGCTCGAAATGGTGAATCGAAACTCTGCTGCCGGAGGATTAATCCTCACACGTTGACACTCATCTATTTTCATTAGTGTCCCCAAAGTCGGTTGAATAATAATATGTACATCTGCTACATAGGACATATGCTCAATGATGGTAAATATGGAATGGACCAAAGGGCAAAAAGAGCGGCGCTTAAGGGCGAACGGGGGGGAAATGCGATGAATTGATTGACTTACTGCCTGACTGCCAGCCTCTGCACCCCTTCCAGAATGATGTCCGTGGAAACGTCAACAACAACAAAGGTTGAACGGTTCATTTACTCTGGGGTGTTTGAGAGATAAAAAAGAACTTCCATGTAGATACTTACAAACACATAGGAGTATATCGATTGATTGATGAGCCTCCCGATTGACAGAGATTGCATTGGGTATGATAATTTTGGCCAAAATTGCTCATCATTATTCATCAGCGTTCATCGATTATGATGGCAGCTTTTATCAGCGGCTTGGTGGGAAAACAATTACCCAACTATGTAGCCGCCCTTCAACCTCAAAGTATCAGTGTTTGGATGAATGGCTCCCTGGTTTTGTTGTTGAATCGCCTCGATCAATTGGTCGAAGCTTAAAAGAAAATAAATAAACCGCACACAACACCGTTATCTTCGTTACAACCAATGTTCACCATTTTCTTTTAATGAATGGATGTTTTCCGGGTGGATTATTGGCTCCAAAGTGGGTGGGTGTATGTGTGTGCGTGTGCGTGGGTGTGTTTTAGGTGGCAGGCTGCTGAAATTCCAACTAAGCGCATTGAAACTGCCAAGCCAAGACGGTGGGAATTGTGAAAGGTCGCTGGACGATGATGATGGCTTAACCGTTTTCATCGACCGTTGTACGAGGATAAAAAGCAAAACAAAAAAAGAAACGTAGTGACCTGTGTTTTTTTATTCTCTTTGTTTGCGTGAACGTTCGCATGAACGAGTTGGAAAACTAAATCCGTGGGTTTTTTTTCCTGTACGGGTGGATGACTTGATTGGATTATCTCAGCTTACTAGGATCCGGTATCGGTGTGGTGTGCAGTTAAAGGCAGAAAAAGAAACGACTTTCTCGTTCTTAATATGTACGGAGTGACCAGTGAGCAAAAAAAAAAGGAAAAAGAAAAGTCGCGTCTGGTAACAATCGTTTTTTTTCACAGCACGTTACTTTGGACAGTGTAGGTATCCACTTTTTTTTTGCTGCTCCATTTCGCATCTTCCAGGTGGTAGGAGGTACCTATTTCACAGTAACCGTGCTGCCTGCCACAAAACGCCGAGGAGTGTCACACCGAATCCGGTTACACTGCTCTCTGTCAGAGGTGCAATTATCTTAATTATATTACCGACAGTAGTCAGCGCGATAGCACTTTTTATTTGTCGTTCCACGAATGCTTCTTCGCTTGAAGCTACTTTTGCTCGAACGAGTATTCATTCCATTGAGAAGTTCAATCTCGAACTAAGATCTGAGATTTTAGTTATGGACAAAATTTTTGTATTGCACTTTTTTAATGGATTCAACGTTAAATTCAAAATTGCAACAATTTGAGGTTTTTTTTAACGTTCTTTATGTTCAGTGTTTACTAACTTTTTATATTTTTGTTCGTTCGGTAACCTCTTCTTGAAAGACATATTTAATCGCTGTAATCTCGTTGATCTGGCAGTGGTCTCATTCTTTCTCCTGTCAAGGAATAAATGGCAGATGGCTCTGCAGAAGGTCGGAAGTTACTATAACAACTTTGGCTGAAAGGCATGCCGAGGAAAGAATTACCTTCCCTTCAACTCTTCCCCATCGAACCATGAATATAAAGTGGCATTAGCAGGACACACTTGACGAGCGAGCGAAGCGAAGATCTTAAGATCTTAAACGCTGCGCTCCGGGGTGTAGGTGTAGGTGTTTGCTGGTTGACGTTGAATTGTGTGACTTTTGCCATTGTCTATCTATTTTCATTGTCGCACTTTTAGAGGAGAAGGAGGCGGTGAAAAATTGTGACCTTGGTTACGCAGCAGAGGCGTTCTGGAGTTTGTTGATAGAATCCAGACATGTGTTGACGTTAGCAAAATTCGATGTTATGAAATTTTATAGTTCTTACTTTCTGGAGCCAGTATGAATGTGTTTAAATTTGTTTAATAATTTTCCCATACAACCGTTTGTTGATAAGTTTTAGTTTTTTCCAGGACTGGTATTATTGCACGGTTTTAGTTCTGAAAAAAGGTCAAACATGAAGTTTGTAAGTGGCTTCAGAGACCTTGGATCTCAATTTACAAAAAAAATTAAATAGTGTTCAGATGTGTCTTTGAAAATTTGAGCGTTCTATTTTATTTGTGAAGTTTTATGAGGTTATGGTATCTCTCAAATGAAAGAAGTTTTTCTTTAGCGATAATGAGGAGATTTGATTTCTGGGCCAGGGAATTCCTAAGCCATACCTCATAACTGAAATATCTTATTAAGCACTAAAGGTTAAGAAAAATGTGCCAAGTAAAACAAACAAATTTAACTGTTATCTTTGAAACATTGAATATTTTTTTAAGTAGTTTGACTTTGGTTGAATTTTTTTCCAATTGTGACAAAACGTTTTTTTTATCATTTTCAAATGCTTTCAATTGAAAGAAAACAACAATAACTTGAAAAATGATATGAACTTCTCAAGGTGATGAAAAAGAATATAAACCACGAAGAAATTCAATATCTTCCCTCCTACAAGAAACAAATTTATGAAAATATATGTTCCTTTGATGAAATTGTCCGGAAAATCGATTGGACAGAAAAAACACTGATTTGGACTAGAAAGTTTAGAACAAAAATAGATCTATCTTGTGTGGTTTCTTTTTTCGAGAAATCAAATGAAAACTGTTTGAGCCACTGCACGCTTCGGAAAATGGAATATTGGCTGATTTCGTCATCAATCCCCAATACTTTTTCAATTAAGTATGATAAAAGTTAGTTCGGACTTGAAAATTTTGGGAAAAATGAGACCTATCTTATGAGACTTTTTTCGAGAGGCTGGTTGAGCCACCACACGCATTGAGAAGTGGAGTTATGGCTATTTTACTCATAATTTTCTTACATTTTTAGTAGAATTCAGAAAAAGGATGTTCAGACTTTAAAATTTTGAACCAAATGACACTTATCTTGTCTGATTTATCCGAGGAATCGAATGAGGTCTGTTGCCTCACACGCTGCGTAAGATGTAAATAAATTTAAAAACTGTGAAAATTGTCAAAATTGTCAAAATTGTCAAATTTTTTTTTAATTTTTAAAATTGTGAAAGTTGTGAAAATTTTGAATATTGTGAAAATTGTAAAAATTGTGAAAATTGTGAAAATTGTCAAAATTGCCGAAATAGTCACAATTGCCAAAATTTTCAAAATTTTCAAAATTGTCAAAATTGTCAAAATTATAAAAATTATGAAAATTGTGAAAATTGTCAAAATTGTTGAAATGGTCAAAACTGTCAAAATTGTCAAAATTATCAAAATTGACAAAATTGTCAAAATTCACAAAATTTTCAAAATTGAACAATAGTCACAATATTCGAAATTTTCAAAATTGTCAAAATTGTCAAAATTGTCAAAATTGTCAAGACTGTCAAAATTGTCAAAATTGACAAAATTGTCAAAATTGTCAAAATTGTTAAATTTGTAAAAATTGGAAAAATTGTAAAAATTGTAAAAATTGTCAAAATGTCATAATTTCCAAAATTGTCAAAATTGTCAAAATTGTCAAAATTGTAACAATTGTCAAAATTGTCAAAATTGTCAAAATTGACAGAATCGTCAAAATTGTCAAAATTGACAAAATTCTCAAATTGTTAAAATTGACAAAATTGTCACAATATTCTAAATTGTTAAAATTGTCAAAGTTGTCAAAATTGTCAAAAATGTCAAACTTGTCAAACTTGCCAAAATAGTCAAAATTGTCATAATTGACAAAATTGTCAAAATTGTCAAAATTGTCAAAATTGTCAAAATTGTCAAAATTGTCAAAATTGTCAAAATTGTCAAAACTGTCAAAATTGTCAAATTTTTCGAAATTGTCAAAATTGTCAAAATTATCAAAATTGTCAAAATTGCCAACATTGTCAACATTGTCAAAATTGTAAAAATTGTAAAAATTGTCAAAATTGTCAAAACGGTCAAAATTGTCAAAATTATCAAAGTTGTCGAATTTGTCAAAATTGTCAAAATTGTCAAAATTGTGCAAATTTCCAAAATTGTCAAAATTGTCAAAATTGTCAAAACGGTCAAAATTGTCAAAATAGTCAAAATTGTCAAAATTGTCCAAATTGTCAAAATTGTCAAAATTATCAAAATTGACAAAATTGTCAAAATTGTCAAAATTGTCAAAATTGTCAAAATTGTCAAAATTGTCAAAATTGTCAAAATTGTCAAAATTGTCAAAATTGTCGAAATTATCAACATTGTCAAAATTGTGAAAATTGTCAAAATTGTCAAAATGGTCAAAATTGTCAAAATTGTTATAATTGTCAAAATCGTTAAAATTGTCAAAACTGTCAAAATTGTCAATATTTTTTTTAATTTTTAAAATTGTGAAAGTTGAAAAAATTTTGAATATTGTGAAAATTGTAAAAATTGTGAAAATTGTCAAAATTGTCAAAATTTTCAAAATTGTCAAAATTGTCCAAATTGTCAAAATTGTCAAAATTGTCAAAATTGTCAAAATTGTCAGAATTGTCAAGACTGTCAAAATTGTCAAAATTGACAAAATTGTCAAAATTGTCAAAATTGTCAAAATTATTAAAATTGTCAAATTTGTAAAAATTGGAAAAATTGTAAAAATTGTCAAAATTGTCAAAATGTCATAATTTCCAAAATTGTCAAAATTGTCAAAATTGTCAAAATTGTCAAAATTGTCAAAATTGTAACAATTGTCAAAATTGTCAAAATTGTCAAAATTGACAGAATCGTCAAAATTGTCAAAATTGACAAAATTGTCAAAATTGTTAAAATTGACAAAATTGTCACAATATTCTCAATTGTTAAAATTGTCAAAGTTGTCAAAATTGTCAAAAATGTCAAACTTGTCAAACTTGCCAAAATAGTCAAAATTGTCATAATTGACAAAATTGTCATAATTGACAAAATTGTCAAAATTGTCAAAATTGTCAAAATTGTCAAAATTGTCAAAATTGTCAAAATTGTCAAAATTGTCAAAATTGTCAAATTTTTCGAAATTGTCAAAATTGTCAAAATTATCAAAATTGTCAAAATTGCCAACATTGTCAACATTGTCAAAATTGTAAAAATTGTAAAAATTGTAAAAATTGTCAAAATTGTCAAAACGGTCAAAATTGTCAAAATTGTCAAAGTTGTCGAATTTGTCAAAATTGTCAAAATTGTCAAAATTGTGCAAATTTCCAAAATTGTCAAAATTGTCAAAATTGTCAAAACGGTCAAAATTGTCAAAATAGTCAAAATAGTCACAATTGTCCAAATTGTCAAAATTGTTAAAATTGTCAAAATTGTCAAAATTATCAAAATTGACAAAATTGTCAAAATTGTCAAAATTGTCAAAATTGTCAAAATTGTCAAAATTGTCAAAATTGTCAAAATGGTCAAAATTGTCAAAATTGTCAAAATTGTCAAAATTGTCGAAAATATCAACATTGTCAAAATTGTCAAAATTATCAAAATTGTGAAAATTGTCAAAATTGTCAAAATGGTCAAAATTGTCAAAATTGTTATAATTGTCAAAATCGTTAAAATTGTCAAAATTGTCAAAATTGTCAAATTGTCAAAATTGTCAAAAATTTTCAAATTCTCAAAATCGTCAAAATTATCTAAATTGGAAAAATTGGCAAAATTTTCCGGAAAAAAAATCACACAAGAAAGGTCTCTTTTGGTACAAAATTTCCAAGTCTTAACTAACTTTTATCATAATTGATTGAAAAGTATAGGGGAATCGAGGGAAAAATCAGACAAAATTCTATTTCCTGAAAAATGTAAATTTCTGCTTTTATGCTATGGTATAGAGTTTCAAGTAAACTTTGAAATCCTCAATAACATGAGAAAATTTTTTGATAGAACTCGTCATTGGTCCTATCATTTATTGATTTTATTTTTGTAAAAAATAATTTCTGAAAATGGTAGAAGTCTCATAAATAATGGATGTCTGTTTATGAGACAATCATCTACAGGGCCATTCTTCCATGTCGTTTAAATAACCTTCCGGATAAACATTTTATCTCAACTTAGATATAGTAAAATTTCAACGATATTATTTAGCTCGAATGACCCTCATCTAAAATAAAACAATTTGTAATTTTCACTCTCTGGAGCCACTCTGATTATTCATCGTAATTCTCCAAAACGTTGTAGCCCAAATGAGTTCCCTTCATTTCGAACTTTTTTTTTTGGTAAAAAAATTTCATAATGTTAAGAATGTTTAAAGACTTTAATAGACTCCATAAAATGGCATAACTCGATCCTCATCAGACCTTCGAATTCCGAATTTTACCTTGCAGGAAAAGAAATTGATAAATTTATCATTTTTAATTTCAACATTACATTGAACATGCATTTTTGCTGTGTTTCAAAATTGAAAAAACAAAAAATTTATGTCAAATCTATATCTTTCATGTGAACACTGTAAGTGGTCTCAAAGACTTTTATTCTAAATCATTTTTTTTGTTCCCACTCTCTGGAGCCACACTCAAAATGTTAATTTGTTATTCAATTCCTTCCTTTATCTTATCGTTGTTTTACAAGCATTTTACTGGAGGTTAAATTTTTTCTATCGCAAGACCTGAAAACAAGCTAAATCAGCCATGTCAGAGACTTAAAGTGACATCACTTCAGAGACTACCAGTCTGATTAGAATAATGTTGTTTGTAAAATTGTAATTCAATGAAAATTCCACACTTTAACTCCTAGTTTCTCCATTTATCCAAAAGGGAAGGAACGCCTCTGTCTCATTCTTGGTTCCAATGCCAAAAAATAAATAAAAAGCCAGACCAAAGCTCCTGGCAAGCATTAAGTAATATTCTTATTACACTCCAGGTTATCATCATCGGCATCGTGTTGCTTGCTGCTGCTCATTTTGCATTCCTTTTTTTCCTCGGGGCTCCCTCTTTTTTCCGGTCCGTACATACATATTCATTCTTATCTGTCCACCGGACGACACCGGACCCATTCCTCGGATGAGGTTTTTTTTTATTATTTATCGTCAGCTTTTTTCGGAAGGGAAGGAAAAAATCTTTCCATGGTGACATTTGCCATCTTGGAGCACCGAAAGGCGACTACTGGTGGCTACTGATGATGGTGAAATGTGTTTTGCGTGCAAATTTTTGCCCGTTTTTTTACGACATCCCCATTCAAAATGCGCGCTGCAGTGTCGAAACGAAAAAAAAAAGAACTCCGCACTCCGGTGGGTGCAGTAAAAACTCAAAGGGGCATGGCCAAGAGCTCTGGAGTAGTCGTAAAGCAAACGAATTGGGAAGAGGATGGTTCCCAGTTTTGGTCCCTTCCTTCCGTTCCTGGATTGGGATAGGTAAGGCAGGGAGGAAGACACTGAAAGCAAAATGAAATCCTCGCTTCGATAGTGGACTTTTGAGCAGGTTATTCCGTTCGCTGGGTTTTTATTCCCATTTTGAACTTTACCTCCCTACCCCTTCATTCAACTGGAAAGGAGACACAAGCAGACAGACAGAGAGACGAATTAAGCTCGGTCAAACGGTTATGACAGAACAGTTGTTTTCTTTATGACTTTGCTGATTTCCGGCGCCACTTTTGCCTCAGGTGGGTTTTTCACTCGCCATTCGTTTGCTGTCTCTGGGACTGACAGACCTCGGGCAGTGGTGTGACATTCATTTCTGTTTTGAAGTGACACTCCAACTCAGTACGATTGTAAGGCAAAGGAATATTATTTACAAAATTGACAATTTTCACAACATTGAAAATAATTGAAACTTATTCTATGCGGGATTATTTTAAAATTTTGATAATTTCGACATCATAACAATTTTTAAAATTCTACAATTCGATGATTAAACTATTAATGACAATAAAGCCTGATTTATAAATCAGAAAAAATCAAATAATTTGATCAATTATGATGATTTTCACCATTTTGTCAATATCTTAAATTTTGACAATTTTGACAATTTTGACATTTTGACATTTTGACATTTTGACATTTTTGACAATTTTGATAATTTTGACAATTTTGACATTTTGACATTTTTGACAATTTTGATAATTTTGACAATTTTAACAATTTTGACAATATGGTTAATTTTGTCCATTTTGGCAATTTTGACAATTTTGACAATTTTGACAATTTTGACAATTTTGACAATTTTGACAATTTTGACAATTTTGGCAATTTGGAAAATTTTGACAATTTTGACAATTTTGACAATTTTGACAATTTTGACAATTTTGACAATTTTGACAATTTTGACAATTTTGACAATTTTGACAATTTTGACAATTTTGACAATTTTGACAATTATGACAATTTTGACAATTTTGACAATTTTGACAATTTTGACAATTTTGACAATTTTGACAATTTTAACAATTTTGACAATTTTGACAATTTTGAACATTTTGACAATTTTGACAATTTTGACAATTTTGACAATTTTGACAATTTTGACAATTTTGACAATTTTGACAATTTTGACAATTTTGACAATATTGACAATTTTGACAATTTTGCCAATTTTGACAATTTTGACAATTTTGACAATTTTGACAATTTTGACAATTTTGACAATTTTGACAATTTTGACAATTTTGACAATTTTGACAATTTTGACAATTTTGACAATTTTGACAATTTTGACAATTTTGACAATTTTGACAATTTTGACAATTTTGACAATTTTGACAATTTTGACAATTTTGACAATTTTGACAATTTTGACAATTTTGACAATTTTGACAATTTTGACAATTCTGACAATTTTGACAGTTTTGACAATTTTGACAATATTGACAATTTTGACAATTTTGACAATTTTGACTATTATGACAATTTTGACAAATTTGACAATTTTGACAATTTTGACAATTTTGACAATTTTGACAATTTTGACAATTTTGACAATTTTGACAATTTTGACAATTTTGACAATTTGACAATTTTGACAATTTTGACAATTTTGACAATTTTGACAATTTTGACAATTTTGACAATTTTGACAATTTTGACAATTTTGACAATTTTGACAATTTTGACAATTTTGACAATTTTGACAATTTTGACAATTTTGACAATTTTGACAATTTTGACAATTTTGACTATTATGACAATTTTGACAATTTTGACAATTTTGACAATTTTGACAATTTTGCCAATTTTGACAATTTTGACAATTTTGACAATTTTGACAATTTTGACAATTTTGACAATTTTGACAATTTTGACAATCCTGACAATTTTGACAATTTGGACAATTTTGACAATTTTGACAATTTCGACAATTTTAACAATTTTGACAATTTTGACAATTTTGACAATTTTGACAATTTTGACAATTTTGACAATTTTGACAATTTTGACAATTTTGACAATTTTGACAATTTTCACAATTTTCACAATTTTGAAAATTTTGGCAATTTGTAAATTGGCAATTTCGACAATTTTGACAAATTTTGACAATTTTGACAATTTTGACAATTTTGACAATTTTGACAATTTTGAAAATTTTGAAAATTTTGACAATTTTGACAATTTTGACAATTTTGACAATTTTGACAATTTTGACAATTTTGACAATTTTGACAATTTTGACAATTTTGACAATTTTGACAATTTTGACAATTTTGACAATTTTGACAATTTTGACAATTTTGACAATTTTGGCAATTTGGAAAATTTTGACAATTTTGACATTTTTTACAATTTTGACAATCATGACAATTTTGACAATTTTGACAATTTTGACAATTTTGACAATTTTGACAATTTCGACAATTTTGATTATTTTGACAATTTTGACGATTTTGACAATTTTGACAATTTTGACAATTTTGGCAATTTGGAAAATTTTGACAATTTTGACATTTTTTACAATTTTGACAATCATGACAATTTTGACAATTTTGACAATTTTGACAATTTTGACAATTTTGACAATTTCGACAATTTGATTATTTTGACAATTTTGACGATTTTGACAATTTTGACAATTTTGACAATTTTGACAATTTTGACAATTTTGACAATTTTGACAATTTTGACAATTTTGACAATTTTGACAATTTTGACACTTTTGACAATTTTGACAATTTTGAAAAAATTTACAAAATTTACAAAATTTTGACACTTTTGACAATTTTACAATTTTGAAAAAATTTACAAAATTTACAAAATTTACAAAATTTACAAAATTTACAAAATTTACAAAATTTACAAAATTTACAAAATTTACAAAATTTACAAAATTTACAAAATTTACAAAATTTACAAAATTTACAAAATTTACAAAATTTACAAAATTTACAAAATTTACAAAATTTACAAAATTTACAAAATTTACAAAATTTACAAAATTTACAAAATTTACAAAATTTACAAAATTTACAAAATTTACAAAATTTACAAAATTTACAAAATTTACAAAATTTACAAAATTTACAAAATTTACAAAATTTACAAAATTTACAAAATTTACAAAATTTACAAAATTTACAAAATTTACAAAATTTACAAAATTTACAAAATTTACAAAATTTACAAAGTTTACAAAATTTACAAATTTAACAAAATTTACAAAATTTACAAAATTTACAAAATTTAAAAAATTTACAAAATTAACAAAATTTACAAAATTTACAAAATTTACAAAATTTACAAAATTTACAAAATTTACAAAATTTACAAAATTAACTAAATTAACAAAGTTTACAAAATTTACAAAATTTTCAAATTTTACAAAATTTACGAAATTTACAAAATTTAAAAAATTTACAAAATTTACGAAATTTACAAAATTTACAAAATTGTCAAAATTTACAAAATTTACAAAATATACAAAATTTACAAAATTTACAAAATTTACAAAATTTACAAAATTTACAAAATTTACAAAATTTACAAAATTTACAAAATTTACAAAATTTACAAAATTTACAAAATTTACAAAATTTACAAAATTTACAAAATTTACAAAATTTACAAAATTTACAAAATTTACAAAATTTACAAAATTTACAAAATTTACAAAATTTACAAAATTTACAAAATTTACAAAATTTACAAAATTTACAAAATTTACAAAATTTACAAAATTTACAAAATTTACAAAATTTACAAAATTTACAAAATTTACAAAATTTACAAAATTAACTAAATTTACAAAATTTACAAAGTTTACAAAATTTACAAATTTTACAAAATTTACAAAATTTACAAAATTTAAAAAATTTACAAAATTTACGAAATTTACAAAATTTTCAAAATTTACAAAATTTACAAAATTTACAAAATTTATAAATTTCTCACAAATGACAATTTTGACATTTTTGACAATTTCGAATTTTTGATAATTTTGACAATTAAATATTTTCGAAAGTTCGAATCACTTTGATTTTATTTTAGGAAGTTATGTTATCGTTCAAGAAGTGCCCTCAACTTCATTTTTTGTCCTTTACTCTAGCTTTGTCATCATCAGAAGATCTTTTGAAAGCGAATTTACCTCACTAGAATTCTTCACTCTTGCCAGCTTTTTGCAAATATTTTGAATAAAAATATTCAATCCAAGTTAGAGTAACATAATTTCTCCCGGGGGTGAAGTAAAAGTAAATCAAAACTCAACAAAGTAGAAAAATACCCCCTTAAAAAAATAAAAACGAGTCACTTACCCGTGTAGAAGAGCAATCCGTTGGGCTGCCGGGTCCGGAAGTAGAGCGTGATGGCGTCCTGTGCGCTGACGATCGGTTCGCCCCCCGTTTGACCGAGATCGTACGAGAGAAACTCCGTGCCCCGAAAGGTGGCCTCCGATGGGGCCTTATCTGGTGAGCGCACAAAAAAAAAAAGAAAACATTAGAAATTCGTTAGAAAATAGGTATATAGCAACGAGCGATGCTATTTTGGTATGGATCCTTCGGAGAAAAATGCTGCACTTTGTGGGTGAAGAATGAATTAAAGAGGAGGAGGGATGTTCCGGGATAAGAGACAACGGCACGACCTTGGTTATAAATTTGAATAAAATCTCATCCGGAAAGTTAGCTATTTACTTGTTTTTATTTTTGCACATTTCATAGCTTGAGCTAACTCGTCTTCGAGTGGACTTCTTGTTTCATTTTACACATTGAGGAAGAACCCTTCTATTGCTTTACCCATGTATAGACAAATTTGAAGCGACCTTTACTCTTCATGGTAGCCAAACTGCAGTTCCTAAAATAAACTTTTCCCATGCTGAAGAATGTGTGGGACGATGCATTTCTAAATTGATATCGACAATCTGGTTCTACCGAACGTCAATTGTTTATCGAGTTCATCAGTTGTTCCGTTTTTGGAAACTGTATGTATGTAGTTGGAGTACTTTTCCAAACCAATCAACGCCAGACTTTGTTGTAAGAGATAAATCAATTTAGAAGCAAAAAGCCGTCCAGGGGATTTTACCCTCATCGACATCGACTGTCGGCTACATATTTCCCAACAAATTTCCACCTTTGACATGGCAATAATTTTTCAGCCTCCATCCAGATGCGTTGTTGTTTTTGAAGTTGATGGATTTGAATAGAGGTCCCTTCATTCGGAAAGGAAAATGGGACAGCATCTGGTAGAAGATTCGGTCTTCCACCTGTAACCTGTCATATCTGCCCTTTCGGATTCAATTACGACCAGTAATGTGTTCCTACTTGTCAGATTTGCCCTGACTAAATAGTTTTATGATGAGCATTACTGGTCAATGGATGACTTTTGAAAATATCCCAATAAGAAAAATATTAGGGGAAAACTAGACACTAGACACTTTTTAAGAGATTTATGAACGCTAAAATTGAGTTCTACTTACTTTATTTTATTTTAGCTCAGTCAGTAGATGCTCTAACGGATTATTCCAACTGTTTAAGTTAAGTGTTCTATTGTCGGTCGCTCAACCATTCCACTAAATGCATAAATGTCCTACATACGGGGAATACATCAGCGCCCCGCTTACTTATTTATCGTCTGCCCTGCCAAACAGCGAAGCGATAAATAATTGCACGAGCATCATAAAAAATGATAAAATTTGGAATGTCGCCAGCATCATCGCGCCCCGGGAGGTCTCTTTAACAGACATACAACATATACACTCATATACTCATCCCAAACTACTGGATGTGGATATGTCTTTTTGGTCCCTTCTTCTCTGTAAGTAATAAGAATCATTTTTTCATGCCTACTGTTGTTTAAGTTGTGATTGTTTCAAGGGGGTTGGAATTTCCAAAAAGGCGAGACAACATTTTCGCAAGCACGGCCTGCTGCCTGCTGGATTTCGGTCGGTGTAATGCCGTTGATTTTTGTCGTTGTTGTTTTGTTTTCTTTACGATTTCAAGAGAAAGAAATCAAATCCGAAAGGGTTTCTGCTTTCGGCTCCGGGGGGTGAGACAGTGTCGTTTTTCTTTGAATATAAAATAGTTTATTATTTCAATGTTGCGTTCGGCGAACGGGATGATGGCAGTTGTGTTTGGGAGTACGAATGTGTTTGTGTTTGCGGATTGCTGCTTATGTAAGTGCTTTTGCGAACGCTCGCTCCAAAGTGGTTTACGATGCTAATGTTTTGCTGTCACAGATAAAATTGATGAGTGTTTCACTAAGCGCATTATTTCTTTACGGCCCGAAAATTTTACAACACTGCTTTTGCAAGGCATAATGTTTGAAATGTACAGAAAATTGAACTGAGCGCTCAATTCGTAAAATAAATCTAAATTAGAAGCCTAATTTATAAGTTTATTTCAATTTATTTAACACAAATAAACGTGAGAAACGATTCCCCTGGAAAAACCTGCATAGTCTTCTTTAATTCTACTTAATGAGAAATTTCAATAACGCCGAATCCAAGCATTCCAGTCGAAATTTTCCACCGCAGTTTGTTGATGGAAACCGATGCAAACACTTATAAATTTAATTACATTTAGGATAAATATTTGGATAGGACTCTTTCGTGACCGAAGCTTAGCCGACCGGAAGGCTTCCATCTACACGGGAAACGCACCGAAATGAAAAGCAGAAAACCCGAAAATGGCTGACGAGCATCAGCCATTCTTACCTACACACGTGAGTGTGATCCTTCCTGGAAGCCTTCATTTTTACTACCTTCTCAAACCCACCCCCACAAAGCACGCACAAAGCAAAACACAAAGCAAGGTCGAATAAAACCCAAACACGCAGTTTATCGGTTATCAGTGACCGAAATCAGAAACAAATCAACCCGGCAACCGACTGCCTCTCTCGGCCGCTGTCATCCAATGTTGTGATAGTGTCACCACGAAAGGGCCAGTCAAGGCCTACTATGTATTTCCCTGCGGACGGACGTCTCTCTGCAGAAATACCTTCCTATAACATTCATTGTCGGCAGAGATAGGGCAAACCACGGAATTCCCGGTGCGAAAACGATTGCCACCGATCTAACTCTATAGCTAGTTATAGATACACCTACCTACATACATTGGACATCTACACGACAACGAAGGTTGGGAAAAGTTAGCCTTTTTCCTTTCTATTATTTTCCTTTTCACATTCCGTCGGATCTCTGTTGTCGTGTGCTCAGATGCAGGAAAGAGGAGCAATGTGTACACGACTTTGAGGGGGATTTGACGTGGGGTAAATGTCAAATTATTGCCACACCTGCGGCCAACTGTGATTTGCGGATAGGCCGTTTTCGGCTTTTCGTCGGAACGAACTAGTTGGCTAGCAACGAGGAACAGGTATCTTTTTATCTCATTATTAGCTTGGGTTAAATTGGTTTTTTTTCTCTTCTGTTGGTTTTCATCTACCGGCTGAACTGAACTAATTTGTCCTTGAAACGAGCCGAGCATTTGTTTGGGTGTTGTGATGGTTGGATTTAGTGCCATTTGGGATCCCTAATCGGCCGAATGACACCATTACATTTAATTTGAGCTTCTGATGCCTCTTTAAGGTGGAATTTTATTAAGCTTGTTAAAGGTTAAAGATGCAGAGTTAGAAAATATTTGCAAATTCATTTTATGCTTAAAATCGATAATTTTTTTAAAAACATTTGGTAGAATAAAATTGAAAAATCATGGCCAGCTCTAAATAAACTTCGGAAACACAGTGAACAGTTGCCAGCAAGATTTAGAAAAAAAAACTTCGAAAAAAGATTTGAAAAATAGAACACTTGGTTTTTACTGGCCAAGAGAAAGTAAAAATAAAAGGAATCAAACCCCCAACTCCTGAAAATGTGTAACTTATTCACAGCATCAAATCCCAATTGCTAAACAAGCCTTCGGAATCGAAAATAACGTTCAAATAAGGTCAACTCCAGCCGGATACACTCCAGAACCAAAGGAGAACCAACTCAATTAAATTTTAATATCCTTCTGTTGTTTTCCCTTTCCCCTATTTCAGTTTAGATTCCACAGCTCTGTACCCCTTTCTACAGGTGTTACAAGTGGAAGACCGAATCTTCTACCATGATGCTGTCCCTTTTCCCTTCCGATTGCTTTCAACTGGAAGGAATGGACCTCCATTCAAATCCATCAACTTCAAAACCAACAACTCATCTGAAAGGGAGCCTGAAAAATTATTGCCATGTCAGAGGTGAAAATTTGTTGAGAAATTTGTAGTAGACAGTCGTTGTCGATGAGGGCAAAACCCCATGGGTGACTTTTTGCTTCTAAATTGATTTATCTCTTACAACAAAGTCTGGCGTTGATTGGTTTGGAAAAGTACTCCACCTACATACAGTTTCCAAAAAACGGAACATCTGATGGACCCGATCAATAATTGACGTTTGGTAGAACCAGATTGTCGATATCAATTTAGAAATGCATCGTCCCACACATTCTTTCAACATGAGGTAAGTTAATTTTAGAACTGCAGTTTGGCCACCTGAGTGAAGTTCGCTTCGTTTTAGCAAAGGGCATGCAATGAAATCAAGAGTGCTCTCGAAAGTGCATTCAACGAATTGGTTTAGCATGAAAAATAGCAAAAAATTGAATAAATAGACTATATTAACGACTGTATTAACACTCTGGGTAACAAAACGTGACGTCGAACGAAATGAGATATTTTTTTTGTAAATTTAAACGTGATTGCTCCATGAAAGAGTTTCATCTAGAGCAATACCACAATATTTGAAATTGTTTACTCTTTCGATTACGATATCAGTGATTTTGAGATTATTATGAAGGCCATGAAGTGGTACGCCACCAACAACGTGCAGGTGGATCCCAAGGACAAGAACCCTCCCAACACGCCAGAGCTCTGCCCAATTGAGAAATACTGGGCTATTGTCAAGCGGAACCTAAAGAGGACCAAAAAAACTGCTAAGGACGAGCAGCAGTTCAAGGAAAACTGGCTTTCTGCGGCGAAGAAGGTGGACAAGGTGGCTGTACAAAATCTGATGGCAGGGGTTAAGCGTAAGTCCCGGCAATTCGGATTTGGAAAAGCGGAAGCCTAACTAAATATTTTTCCTGAATTTTATACCTACTAATAAAGCTTGAAAAAGAAATTTAATTTGATTTTAAATAAACGATTTCACCGATTTCTATAATACAGGTCGGACTCGATTATCCGGAGACTCGATTATCCGGAATTTTAGACTCGATTATCCGGAGTATTTTTTTTACAACTTTTTTTTTTAATTTTTATTTTTATTTTTTAAATAATTTAGTACTATAATTCACAAAATAATATTTTTATCAGCTTCGGACGGAGTTAGGGGGGTCAGAGGCTAGTATAGTAGTTGTACTTTATATTAAAACTCGGTTATCCACAGTGTATTGTTCAAGATCAAACTCATTAACTCTATAATACATTATATAAATATGTGGTCAAGGAAGAACGTAGCTAGGAACAGGAGGGGTAAGAATAAGAGTTTTCAATGTGTTTAATCCTCTACATCCCATGGTAGCACAAGTGATCCACAACATTTGCGTCTTTATCAAGTTTGTAAATCTACTATGATGCAGTCATTGTGCTTGTCTGTAAGCCTTCTTGAAATTTAGATAGAGTAACTATTGAAAAACAATCTAGCAGCTATTGAAACAATCAAAAAAAATTTCAACGAATTACAACTTTTGAGGTCATGGGGAACAACTTTTGTTCAAGCTCTTTCCTTACAAAAGCTATTTTGTTGTTCAAATCTTTAAAAAAAACCGTGGGAAGTAACGGGTTAATTATTTATTATCTAGTTTAATTAATTATCGATTGTCTTCGGTTGAAAATGAGTGGATTTTGAAATGTATTTTAGATTATTTACAAAGTATGATCAAATGTACAAACGTGACAAAGTAAGAAAAAGAGGGACTTAAGCTAGGGTGTCATTTCACGGAAACACTACTTGAACACAGACGAAATTGCACAGAATGAAATCACCAACTTGAACTGTCAAAACAAGAGTCAGAATGAAGCTCGTCACACAATAGCGCGTAAAGCGGCACGCCGCGTCGTATAGGGTTCGTCCGTCAAATGACAGGAATAACGATGGGGCTTGGAGCGATACATTTTGACGTAGAACTACGCTGTCGTCGTATCGATATTGAATAGGACAATCAGGACAAATTTTGTCCCATGTTCTGCTTTCTTACGTTATAATGTCAAATGTCAAGCCTTGTTGAAATGCAAAATTTGACCAATCAGATCTGAGAAAAATGTAATAAACAGTTGTAGTTCAACGTCAACCTTGCGGTCGTGGTTTTGTACTCAACCCTTCTGATTTTAAATCACTTCCGAGATGTGTCAGGTCAAGATAAAGTGAAACCATTAATTGTTTAAGATTACATATTTGTTTTTTTCTTATCACGACTTAACCTCTTTTTCCTATAAAAATGATTTCTGGCTACGCCACTGCATTTTAGAAAAACAATGCACAAAAAAATTACAATTTAACGTCCTCAGACTGAAAAAAAATTTTTTTTTTCTTGATTCGATTATCCGGAGAATTCGATTATCCGGAGTGAAAAAAAAATCTATACTCCGGATAATCGAGTCCGACCTGTAGTTACAAACCGCTCCGACTTGAGGGAGGGGGCTCCCATACAAAAATAACATAAAACATGATACAATTTGATTAATTTACATGTGATTTTTATCAAGTAAATGATTCATTATGTTGATTAGAAGGTTTTAATATATTTGATGAGTAATTGTGTTGATTTTTTGAAGAAGAGCGGGGGGGGAGGGTCCCTAATAAATTCATTGTAAAATGTTATAGAACTCGAACGATTTTCAAACGATTATGATCAAATTTTGCACAATATGTAGTTTTTAGTGTCATGAAATGATTCAAATTATTATCTAATCATTTTTATACAGGTGTGAACTAAACAAGTTACGAGCAACGATCCCGTTTTTCGCATTTTTGACCACTGTGCGTTGGTGAAATTGTGATTAAATGTTTTTGACTTTTAAGTTTTCTTGGAGTTGGTATGAGAACTGTATGATGTTTTTCTAGATTATTGAATGGGGTGTGTTGTTTAAAATATCTTAGTAATAGTTTTTATTTACATTTCCTCTTGGTAACTTTAACTTTGTTTAAAATATGGTTCACTTAAAGTCCTCTTAAGTGAGCATCTTCAGGATACATTTTTACTCTTTTGATATAATTGTGTTTTATTATTATTAACGTATAGAGGTTTTTTTAAAACTATATGAAAATAATTAACAAGCAAAGGAGTAGGCGTGCATTTTTCGTAGCTGCAAAATTTCGATCTGAGAAAATCAACAAAGTTACATAAGTGAAAAATTGTTCTTTTGATGTTGAATAAGTGTACTATTCGAAAACTTTGTAGTGTAGCAGTGATTAATTACATTTTTTTTAAATTGGCAAATGTTCAATCGGTGTGAACTGTGAAGAAAGTGGCTTTCGAGGACCGCTCCTTCTAAATGAAAAAAAAAAAACATTTCCCAATTTGCATGATGGAATCTACATTCCCAGAGAATTCGAAATATTCAAAACAGAATGATGCTTTGGGGGATAACATTTCGGAAAAAATTGTGAGTTTTACCGTGAAAAATGTATTAAGTTGTCAGTAATTTTGGTCACAAGGGCATCGTGCCAAAGAAATCTATTTTGCCCGATTGCTAAGACTGAGTGTAAATTCTTCGAAGAAAAACAAAGCACAGGCAACTGTCGAAAAATGTGATTCATAAACACTGGATTATCGAGGAACAGTGGCTGAAAGGTGCAGGGATGATCACCATTAGTACAACAGAACCATCCAATACAAATCAACACATGCTGCCTTTTTTCCCTTATCGCCTATATATGGACTTTAGTGAGATTGTTTCATTATATTTTAATTATTTTTTTACATATTTAGTCAATCCTATTTCCCTTCCATGACCACATGGACTTGTCACGGTGTGCATTGATCTTCAAGAGCACAACAATGAACATTGAATCCATATACTTATTTTGGTATCTTGTGTTGTGAAACAAGTTGAGCACCATTGACTTTCAGTGTGTGCTGCACGGCCAACTTTTACCCAAAACACAAACACGCAAAACCCAAAACTTTGTAGCAATAATTACCATTTACTCTTACGACATTCTCGAAACCTAAGCTAGCTTAACATAATTTCTACTCACGGGCTCGTTTCGTACCATAACATCAAAGACAACATCCAAAAGAACGAAAATTCGTATCACAGCTCGGTTTCCTCATGTATCACAGGAATATCTGGTATTCTGGCAACCCTGTCTGGCCGCACTGCTCTTCATGACAAAGACCCGGAGCACATCCGACGACTGCTTCCGGCTGGATCTGTTCCGGCTTGGCCATGCGACGGCTGATCGGCTCGCAAACAAACGATTTCAGATCCCAAACATCGGCCCCATCGAAAAACAAACGTTGGTTCGTTGTTTCTCAAGAGTTTCTTGCTGTTAATTCTTCACTCACCTAGTGGGGCCGTCGGTATCGGCAAGCTGGTTCTGCCTACCGCTTTGTTCGGTTTGGCCATGACCCATCGTGGCAGGATATTGTTGCCTTCAACTCTACCGTTTCCTGGGAGTTGGAAAGAATTAACATCCGATTCGTGCTAAACGACTTTTATTTGTGGTGGAGTGGAGTGGTCCGGTCTTTTACGGGCAACTGGTGCCAAAACAAACTTTGTCGTACAACTTTGCGTCTTTCTGGTCACGATGTTGTTTTGTTATTGTTTATTTTCCTGTTTGTGCGTGTTTGACATTCCGCACTCTTAATTCTAAACACTGAATTTTGGTTCGAATGAACCCAATCACTACACGCTCAAAATTAAACAACCACAAATACTTAATTATAACGCTTCAGTTGCTCTTTATTATCAGTTGTACCTCTTGTATCAGCCAATTCAAGATGTGTGTAGTCAGCCTATGCTATGCTATTCTTATTTACGTCCAGAGATCAAAAGACATCCACGGGCAGTAATCGCCTTTGAGTTTTACTGACTTTGTAACTTTTTTTTGAGCAAGTAGTAAGCAAGGAGTTATAAGTTGCCACAACATTTTGAATACATGTCCCAGCATTTTCGATTTCAAATTTTCATTCAGTTCCAAATAATTAATAATATTTTTGCTCAATTATAGCTATTAATTGTTTGAATTCAAATCAAAGGAAGTAATTACTTGGAGATGTTCACGTCACTTTTCTCAAAATAGAAAGTTCAAAGTTCGCCAAATCAATAATTGTCGTCAGACTGTCGAATGGTACGGTTTTTCAATTACGTTGAATCAAATATTTGTGCGCTCCACTAGTCAAATGCAATCCATTTTCCGTGCAGCGACTTTCATTTGAGCGTATTCTAGTTGCACAAATCGAACGATATGCTCCAAAATACCTTTGCACTCAAACCCAATCATAAATATTTTTCAGCACTTTTGAATCAACCACCCACCTAGGCCAGGGCCAACAACAGATTGAAATACGATAAAAATCCGATGACCGAAAACCGAAACCGAAATTCGCAGTGCTAGAAATGTGTGTACTGCATTTAATAGCAAATGTTCTCCGGCTAGCTGGCTGACTTGTCCATTCAGATAAAAATCCGGTGACAAGTATTCCCCAGTCGATAAAATTCCTGACTGTTGTGCGGGAGAGGATATTGAGGGGAAAAACACTAGAAAGCTTTGTGCGAAATCGGTCATCGTAGGTCGGTCTTTGACCATTCATTCATGGCGTGTAGGAAGCGTGGCACAAAAATGTTGATCACAGCATCGAGACGCCATCATTGATGCTAGCTGCTAGCAGCAGCCGGAGAACCCCGGCTGGATTGAAATAGCTCACCCGAAAATGAGGTCATTGAATCGAAAATCATGTTTTGTGTATCGACTGGGGTATTTAGGATGAAGTTCGAGACAGTTGTGTGCGCTGACAATCGAATGAGGTTGAACTGGTCGATTTCCGCTTTAACGTTTCCGCGACTCACACCTGGCGATCCACCCCCATCGATTCCCGGACATTCAATAGTAGTCCAATACATAGAAAGGCACCAACCAAAGTCGTTATCGGAATGATGTGAACAACATCATTCCCCCATTCCAGTCGGGTTGTGTGTGTGTGTGGGAGAAAAATGTGTTTTTATTTCCGCTATCGCTTGATGCGGTCATGTTTTTCACTGTCCCAGTCCCAGTTGTGGTTGTAGTACAAACGGTGAGGATATTGTCCACGTGACGTGTTCCTGTTTTGACGACGTTTATAAAGGGGCCAAGTATGACCACAATACAT
Organism: Uranotaenia lowii; assembly: GCF_029784155.1. NCBI lineage: Eukaryota > Metazoa > Arthropoda > Insecta > Diptera > Culicidae > Uranotaenia > Uranotaenia lowii. Next base: position 214,628,135 of record NC_073691.1, read on the forward strand.
GATAAACACGTTCGATAGCGACGGTTAATTGGTTCATTTCATGAAACGCTGCTCAAGACACTTGTCATCAGATAACGACCTCCCGGTATTGATAGCGTGATGTTTGGTTTGCATTCATTCATTCATTCATGGGACATTCTCGAATTAACAGATGGATAACGTACGGTTTACGATTGATATGGATTGAAAGTTAACGACACATTATCAAATTATTTGTTAATCGATTGTAATATTTCAATTTCTCGTCAGTTTAGTCTCAGAAACGGAAGGCATATCAAAGACATTCAATTTTTACTGAAAATTTATGTTCCTTAGATGACCGTTCAGAGATGCTTTCATTCTACCAGCCTCTCCCTGATGCGAAACGCAAGTTTACAGATAAACGATGATTGTTTATCGTTTTCGAATAATCCCGTAGGCCTCGAGGCGGATCCGTAACCCCGATGGCCATCTATCGCTGACTGGGCCAAACAAGAGGTCGCCAAAAGCCCCAAAACGCGAAACGGATGCACCAGCACCAAGGTCCTCCAGCCTTGTAGGTCCTTCTCCTCCAGTCTGTCCGTCGTGTGATGTTTGCGACCCGGATGAAACAAATAGGAATAAATCTCCCAACTCCGCGGGAACCGTTTGGCCGCGGTTCGTTCGTTCGTTGGTTCGTTCCCGGGGCCAAAGATTTATGGCCGCAATTTTCCGGTAGGCTGGAACGTTCGTTTCGTTGGGCAAAAAAGGCTGATTCTCTAGGTGCGGGAAATCTTTCCCGTTCGGTCTTCTTCTTTCGGACCGAACCGACCGACCAAAAGTTTCTATAATGTTCTATAATGTAGTTTCAACGTTGCTGAAAATTGCTTAAATTAATTTTGCAACTGGAAATTTGCAGAGTCATGCTTTTCGGTGCTCGAACAGCGACGGATATAAATCGAGATTTTTTGGGTTGTAAATCGTTGGAGTCGATTGAGCTGTTCAACCAAGCAGATGGTTTCGTGTCTCAATTGAGGTGATTTGATAAGTATATAATGCAGGATTGCCGGTGTTGAATGAAATTCTTCAATTCAGTTTGACATGTTTATTGTTGAACGTCTCGAGTTATTCTGACAAGTTATAAATCCTAGCCTTCTTAACTATCCTAAATTAATCTAAGCCTACCTAGTCCCTACAGTTCGGCCATCCTGACCAATACATCGTCCTCGATGTACCATCTGTCCATATTGATTCCATATTCATTGTGCCTACACCTTAAATTTTGATCTAACTTGTTTTTGGTCTGTCTTGAAGCTTCTAAAAACAAATTGATTTCACTCTTGAACCTTCTTCGCGATTGGCCACCACTGCTGGATCCGTCAACTGACACTGAGATGCTCCTCGCATCGTCTGGCAGAAGGCCAAACGTCATCCGCGATCCCTGACTCCACCACTGCCTGCCATTCTGACAGCGCCAGTCAGGGCCGTAGGAAGAACCGACTCATGGGGGGGGTTTTGGTGACTGATTTTTACCTTACATTTTTTGTCCAAAATCTCACGAATACAAAAAAAAACTTTGACATTAAAAGTTTTCGTATTAAGTCGTAACTTTAGAAAATTGATAATAAACGTCAAAGGTGAACTAAATTCGCTTTCATCTATAGTTAAAATTTTTGAATTTGTTTATGAGTCTTGTAGTTCAAACTTAGTTGATTTGAACATAAAACAAGGGCGTAAAAAACTTATTCAATACTCAAATCAAACAAACTTAATCTTCCAAACTATTATGCAAGTTCAAAGATTTTAACCTTCGATGAAAATAAATAAAATTTTCAAAAAAAAATTAAAAGATGAAAATCATCAGATTTTCGGATAAAATGTTTTTGAGGCAAACTTGAACTAAATTAATGATGTCAGTATTAAATTTGGCTTTAAAAAGCTGTAATACTAACACATTGTGGACCAAATACGAGAAATCTGGAATTTTTGCTTGCCGCTAATATGCTCCTTTATATGGCATAATTCAAACGTTATGAATTTGATAATGAAACCTCATTCTACAAAATTTAACACAACTTTTCCCGTTACTCAAATATCTATATAAAATTAGCAGGAATTTGAATTGCAGAATTTATTGATTTCTGAAACATAAAATGCCGAATTTTTGTGTCCTTAATGTGTTAAAAATGTTAAACAATACACTGGGAAAATATAAAATTTTGTGCAGATTTTAAGGTGAAGATGTTTCTTTTACAGCAAATATTTTTCATAAAATCAATTCCATAATTAAATTCCTGTGGATGATTTAAAAAAAAAAATTAGAGTTTTTCGGATGAAACAAAGCATTCAAATTCTACCTTTTATTTGTGATTTTCAATTAAATTGTGTACACAAACTAATTTTGTTTAAAAAATTGAAATCTGGAAAATGAATTGACAAGCAATCTTAACACATAAAGGACCACGAAGAAATCTATGACGAGGAACACCGAAATTTGGCATTCTACATCTCAGAAACCTCTGGACTAAATTTTAAAAATCTAGCATTTTTAAGTTACGGCCCATGTTGTGTTCAATTTTGTCGAATAAAGATTAACACTCAAATTCAGTCCATTCGAGTTATACTTCGAAGTGTAGCACACTTTTGGCAAGCAAGAAAAAGCGAGATATCTCGTATTTGGTCCGCAATGTGTTAAGTTCTTGATTTCTTGAATTCTTCAACAACTAATATTGATTGTAAAATTTATTTACAAGTACAATATTTTTTTTAAATTTTGAATCTGCATTCTTAATCTCTATTTTGAACCAAAAAATCAAAAATTGCGCTTTGAATCTGTATCCAGATTTCCATACAATTTCTGATATGTACAAAAAAAAAACGTTTTCCGAATCTTCTTATTCCAGATCAGAATTTTATGAGCTAAGTTTAGAGCCCTTATTCCTGAATCTATTATTTAAATTCTTTAGTTCAGGTGAAATCACTGTTTGAATTATTTATTTTAAATCTGTATTGTGAATGAGAATTAAAATATGGATTGTCATTTCAGAGCTTTAAATAATTGAAATTTATGTAAGATTTAAGTTAAAGAACTTCGAATTTGAATATGACACAAAATTTCTCTCTATTCGGAAAACTACTATCCAAATATTGAAAATGCATATGATCTCAAAAGACATGATTTGATTTTGATATAAAATGCAAAATCACATTTGAACTACACAGCAAAAAAATCTGAATCCTTAACAACACTGAAATTGAAAACCTCTAATATTACATGACGTAGAACGCGATTTATTAATGTAAATTTACAGATTCAAATAAAGTTGAATCCTTAACAGCACTGAATTCTAATGACACAAATATTACTTGACACGGAACGCGATTATTTGATGTAAATTTACATCACATATGATGTAAATAAAAAGAAGCATCCCATATGACGGAATTTTTAGTACGGATTGAATATTACACGTCTTAAATATTTTACATGCCTTTCAAATTATACACGTCTGTTGAAGTTTACAATCGTGTAATATTCAACTCGCACTGGAAATTCAATCATATATGATGCTTCTTTTTCGTTACATCATATGTGACGTAATTTTACAAATTTATTTGGTCACACAAAATTATCAACAGCACTGAAGACAATTTTCTTAAAATTACATGACCTGGAATGTTATATGGACATTGAATTTTAATTAAATGGAAATTACTTTACACTGAACGCAATATATCATGTAAAAATACAGCCTGTCAAACTGGCACACACAAAAGTAAACAAAGTATTGCGTCAAGTGTTGCAATTAGTCGAAAGTTGCTTTGAAGAAGTTTTCACGTTTGTAAGTTAGTGGATACTGTTGATTCATCGAATTCATTGCGGCGCTACGGCAGCGGACCCACAGGATGCAACTCTGGGAGCGGCATCCTGTACATAATTGTCCTTCGAAGCTGGCAATCCGGAAAAGTTGCTGATGAAATATGCAAACATTTTCGGATAAAAATTATTTAGTGTTCCCATGTGTTATAAATTCTAATGCCTTCGAAAATCTTTGTTCTTTAGACGATAAAAAATAATTGTAGAGATCATAGAATTGGATGTTTAACAAATAAATGATTTTTATTAAAACCAAATTGATTTTATTTTAGAGATGAAAATCCGCTATTAAATTGGCTTTGGCATTCCTAAAAGTGACTAAAAAGTAAACCAAAAAAATCCAATAGGAAAATTTTACCTAAATTCAGTGGTTTTAAAATTTACATGACTTTTAAATTACACGTCTTTAAAATTTCACAGGCGTGTAAAATTCAACACACACTGAAAATTCCGTCATATATGATGCTTCTTTTTATTTACATCATATGTGATGTAATTTTACAGATTTTTTTCGTTGTGTGTAGGAGTTCAAAGAAGCTTTTCTATTCTAATTTCTAATTATTCGAACTGAAAATCAAGAATTCTAAACAGGTTACAAAATCCGAAATAATAAATTAGGAATACAATTTTGGTAATCGGTAATATAGAATCAGAAATTCCAAAATGGGTTTAATTTAATTCAAAATTTAATATTCAGACCTGAATTTCGAAGAACAAGTGAGAACATTTTGAAAAAGTGTAGCAGAATTTTGGACTTGAGATGGATTTTTGAGGTTATGGCATTAGTTTTAAAGTCAAGATTTTTTCTCTTCATTAACCTTACTCTATTATCATAATTTGGTTCTGAAATTAAAATTTTGAGCGTAGAGTAGAACACCTCGCTTGCTGTTCTGGATCCTCATGGGGGGGGTTTAACCCCCAAAACCCCCCCCGTTCCTACGGCCATGGCGCCAGTGCCTGGAAACTGCTTCAACAGCTCTTACCAGAGCATCCGGAACGTTTCAAGTCTTCCCAAAGTTTTCAGTTCAGGTATTGCCCGGATCAGAAGCTTCAGCCGCGTCCTAAATCTGTATGAAGGTTCTTGAAATCCTCAGCATTTTACAATGGGCGTCGATCCTTCATCCCACTTCTGAATCTGCAGGATTGCCGGTGTTGAATGAAACTCTTCAATTCAGTTTGACATGTTTATTGTTGAACGTCTCGAGTTATTCTGACAAGTTATAAATCCTAGCCTTCTTAACTATCCTAAATTAATCTAAGCCTACCTAGTCCCTACAATAATTGAACACGTTCTTTCTGGGTGTAGCGCGAAAAAAAGTTTTTATGGTGATTACATGGTTGTCAAAAGACATTCCGGTTCGTGCTCTCGTCGCGTGCGGTGCGCTTTTTTTTTATTCTCTGTAGGTCGGGGTCGAGTGATAAAATTAATCGTGTCGTTTAGTTGTAATGTCGTTTTGAAGAAAGTGCAAAGAAAGTTTGTCGTAACAGTGAAGTGATTTAGATATTATACGGCAAAACTGGTTTAGTAAATGGGAAGAAAGTTATTCAATTTGTGCGTTGCTTGCTGTACCACGGTCGGGTACTTGAATTATCGGATCTTACTGGGCGATTGTACCAGCTTTTGTGAAGAAACATTGTTTCTTAAAAAATCATCCGAATTCCATCAAAATACGCCTCAATAGTCTTTGATTGATCAATGGGGTATGATTTTTGACAACCTAGTTCACTATTCACTAACAGGTGGTGCTGACCAAATTGGTTCTTTTTGGTAAAATTTTGTATGGAAAAAAATCTACTTACATTTTTTAAATTTTTTTGGTGAGGGTGGCACACTTTTTGAAGAGTTCTGAAGATTTCCATTAATGTCCCGCATCTTTTGCGCTGGGTGTTGATACCGAATGAGGTGGTGAAAATTGCTAAAATCGCGAAAAACTTTTCGAATTTTTTCATGTTTGTTTACTTTTCGGACGGTGGCAATGGTGCCAGTTGCAGTATGTTTTATTTATTTTCGTAAAATTTTTGTAATAATTAATAATTCTATAAACTTTATTTCTTCAGTGCTAAATATTATTATAAATGAATTGAAACTAACAAACGCTGAAAGCTGGAAAACGGAATTCCATCGATATCTATCATTTACATTAAAAAATGACAAAATTCAACAACCGAACTGTGTTGAATTTTGTGTTAAACTTATTGAATTTTCATATAGAGGTATGTTGAGTTCTAATTTACTAGAAATACTTTCGAAAACTAAGTTTTTCTAATATTGTAAACAAAAATATCTCAGAAAAATTAAATATCAATCAATTTAAATTAACCAAAAATGTAAGCTTATATACTAAATTATTGTGTTTAATCATGTCAGATGAAAAAGCTTATAAGTGACATCCCATATTTCGTCTTTTAGCCCAGACTATAGTAACTAATCAGAGCAGAGCTTGAATTCTTGGCGCTAATGAACTGCAAACTGTCTACGGAGTTTGTACTTCTTTTCTGGATTCAGGATGACAAATTGCAATTTCGCACTTCTTGTCACTCGATTCACAAAATAAGCCCCTATGTATTCAGATTATATTTGTTGCTTAAAAACATTAAATGAAAAAAACAAAACTCAATGTTTTGAAAAAAATTGGCATCTCTGCATTATCGAAACGAATACATGCACTGTAATTTTTTTTGCATCGGTTCCATACAAGCTACACGAAATTTTATCAAAAGAAGTTTATGTGTAATTTTTGGTGTTATTTTTTTTTCCATTCAAACTAATCTTTAAAAAGTTAGTTATATTGAAAACAGATTAAGGTAATGTTATTGCATTGTCAAGCATTAAAATGGCAGAATTATATTTATATTTTTAAACAAAAAAAATTATAAGAAAATCTTAATTTTTCATTTGAAATAGGCACATTTTTTATAATACCTATTGACCAAAAAATATTCATTTGATTTAAAATAGTTTAAACGAAATTTCAAAAAGCTATGCCTGATGAGGTAAAAATAGAAGGTAACAAACTCGTTAGTAAAAATAAAATCGACCCAATGTGTATTTTGACTTATAACGCTTATTAACTAGCAGTGGCTGAAGCTGAATTTGTGGGGCAAAAGAGTGCCAACAAAAATATGTGTAATAGTAGTAGTAGTTAGTTTATCAACTATCTACAGATATGAAACTTGTAACAACTTAAAACCTCTAGCATACAATTTAGCAAAAATCTAGACAGATAGCAACTAGTCAGTATCATTGGTATCATTAATCATGCTCCCAATCAAAAAGACTCAAGCACTTGTATGGTACTTTTTATTTAATAAGTAACATATCATCGAAACAGTGAACGAAATAAGAATCTAAGCAGTTATTTTTTGCAAGGATCCGCTCCAAACATTTGTTTTTATATTTATGGAGCAGAGGCGAATTAGTACAGTCGAAATAAATCTAGCTAGTGACGGTTAATGTACACAAAAAGGACGAATGTGTTCGCAGCAACGTTGTTTTGTTGTGCATCTTGAACCAATGTAGCTTATTGGGTCGAGATCTACATCTGAATCTCCCACGGAGCTTCACATCGCCGGCTCCGGCACCAATGTCTCTTTTCTTGTCCGGACCCCGAACAAACTTCATGGGCAGTTGCAGCCAGGGGCGCCGATTTTTGACACCCTCATTGGTCAGATACCAGTAGTAGTAACACCAGGCAAACTGCTTCTTGATTGAATCGCCTTTAAGCGCAATTTCGGGATGGCTTCCAGTTCCAGATGGTTTGAGGCATGTAAATCCTTTTGTGCAGCGAGGACTCCTTCCATAAACAGGTGCTCCTGGAAGGGTTCTCGGCATTGCCATCCTGAACGTGGTGTCACTGCACGTCCAAACGATTGCCGGAGGAAGAAGGACAGAAAGCAGCCGTGACCGCAACAAGAAAGTAGTGGTGCAAGCAGCGCAATTGGATCCAATTCAGTAGCACATTACGTTCGTGATATCCGAATCGGTTGAACGAAGCACTTAATGAGGGAGGTCCTTGCGAGGACTTCAGTTCTGAGCAGCGATAGTTTTGGTTGTGATCGGAAGCAGCATTGAATGGGGTATGAAGTGCATGTGTGGTGAAACTAAAAAGCGCGAATCCTAGAGGAGAGCAATAAACTCATATTTAGATCAAGATAATAATTATGATTGATTGATTACCTTGCAGGAGGTTTTTGTTGCAAAGGAGCCCTTGGTTTCAATCTTCAAACTTGAGATCTTGAGTTTCGGCTTCAAGAAATTGGTTTTTCTCCCTGCTGTTTCGGCTGACCAGGTTCCTCCAGTTTGTTTACAAATGTTGACATCAGCTCACGTTCAGCTTAGAGAACCCAAATTCGATATTTATTCCATCCAATGTAAATACAGAGTAAAACTATTTTCATTCCAAGAAAGATAATAACTAACCAATTAGAAGTACACAGAATAGCAATTTAAATCTGCAGTTGGAATTTTGTCTGGTAGTACGAAAAAAAAAACAACTGTGATAAGGAGGAAATTATCGTTTTTCTCCATTACATTGCTTTCTGGGTGAAGATTGGGGAGGTTAAAGAAGGCATACAGTGTTTCAAATTATAATTAATATTTCATCATAAGATTGGATAATGTGTCCCGTTAAATAACATTAATCAAATCATGGTGTGAATCCCGCCCTCACACATTTCCTACGTTCAATGATGGTTCCTCAAGTGAGAAATTCTACAAACGGCAGACATTATCTCTAGAGGCTATGCAAATGCAGTTCTGTTTCGCTTTTCTAGGATTTTGTTAAAGAAAAATAAAAATATTACCTATAATCACTTGAAAAAAAAACTTGAAAAAAAATCAATTCGTTCCTGTGCTTTGATAACGCTATGAAATGCAATATTTTTTATTAATCAAGTATCAGATTTTTTTCCTATGTAGCACAATTTGTGCAACCATTATTCAAACTAACACTACCAGAATTTGAAAAGATGCTATCATATTTAAAAAAAAAGTTTCGTTGTATTAAATAAATTTCACCTTGAAACTGAGTGTAAGAAAGTTGGCAAGTTGGAGAAATGGTGAAATAAGTATAATGGCTGCAACTGCACAACAATTCACAAAATCCAACCATGCAACGGGCAATTTCCCATTTATTCAAATTTTTGAATAATTCAATTTATGTATTGACATCCGCGTTCTGATCCTCATACAGAACAATCCATCCCGAATATTCTGATCGAGAAGCTTGAAACTTGATGTTGGGGATGATGAATGCAAAAACATATCAAATTCATTATAAACATTGCATTTAATAAATGGTTATATTTGTAACTCAAAAATAAATCTGCAACGATCAGTGATTTAAAACTAATATTTCCATTCCATTCTGAATATTCGTAGACTGCAAGTTATGTCCGGGTGGGGTTTTCGGTCTTTTTAAAAAGAACAACCTGCACGTTACAAACCTAAATATGAACTAAACTTTATTTCACTCGCTTTCGATGTTACACAAAACGATCCACTTTTGCACGCGTTGTTGGTTGACACCTGAGTACCTCGCGGTGTCTGGCGTATCCCAGCTGAATCAGCAATTCGGGTGCGCTTCCTTCGGTGCGCGTCGGGTCCGACCGTAACTGCTCCTCCTTCAGATTCGAACCTCCTGGTTTGATGTGAATTCATTGGAAGATGGTGGGTTGTAGAAACGTTCCAGCTGATTCGGCATTTTTGGAATTCTCGGTTGAGAAACTTTGATGGTAGCTGAGTATTTTGACCTCTTGAAAAATATGAAAAGAGTAAGCGTAATAATTACGGTGGATGAAATGGAGAATCCTCCAATTAGGGTCCATTGCTGTTGCGAAGATTGAATCTTGAGATGTTCCAAATGTTTCAGATGAATTTTATGCAATTGTTGAAGTGATTTTGGATCTGTCGGCAATTCTATTGCAGTTTTCGTGATTTTGATATTGGTTGTGGGTGCAAATATTGGTGTATGTTTGGTTTCTAGTGGTTTGCTTGTAAAGCTTCTTTTTGCAATGATGATTGAGCAGTTCTCGTAATTGATTAGAAATGATCCTATAAGTCTTCTATCTGCGATTCCACATGTAGTTTTCATGGTTTCGTTGATGTTGTTGAAGAGTAGGATGTTGGGACTCATTTCAATTATCGGGTTGTGGTTTATTACGATTTCGTATGTGCAATTTCCATCATGCCCATTGATTATCTTAGAGATGCATTGATCATCAGAAGCATCTGTTATATCTGCTGAGTGACAGATTGTCCAATTATTCACATTCTTGCATTCATGTGTTTTTAAGAACAGTTTTCCTTCTCCGTATAAGTACTCTTTACCTTCAAGTTTGATTCGATGTGATTCCGAGATAATAGGTTCTATTTTGAGGAGTTCGAAGGTTGAATTTCCAACCATTGGGACGTTTACGATGTATAGGATTGCTTCTCCGTTGGTGCCTATGGTTGCTGTTGCAAAAGTGAGTGCTTCCTGAAGAGATTCTGATAATATGTGCTGGCTTCTGAGAATACTGTTAATCATTTTAATTTCTGATAATCTTAATTGTTTATGATTGACAATTTTTAGTTGAGAGAGAAGTATAGAATTTTGAATGGTGTTTATCTCGTCATTTACAATATTAATGTTCAAAATAATGTTTATCAAATTTAAATTATTTTCCATGATTTTAGAGTTTTCATGATCTGTATTTGCTAACAACCTAACTGATTTCGTAATGTTATTAAGGTTTTCATTAAGATTGTCGTTAATTTTTATCTGTATGTTATTATTGTCTACTACATCATTTATGCCTTTGCTGATCATTCGTAAGTCATCGGCGTCAGGTGAGCCGGACATCCATTTCCAGGTTCTGCCTAGTGCGTCCCATCTCTTAGTCCTTGTTCTAGGTCTCAGTTGATCAATGTTTGATTTCAGTTCGTTAAGTTTAAGAGTAAGTGTTGGAATCATGTCAGGAAAATTTTGCTTGTTTGTCATTAAATAGGTCTCAATGTCAAATATTGCATTCTGTATTGCTGTTATGTTGATTATTTGTTGAATTTTTGTAAATCCATGAATGATTTTGGCATTTCCTTGTTTCACTACGGCAATGTGGTTGTCTGCTAAGTTGTGAATTTGTATGGCTGCTAGTGCCATGGGTAGAATATCTGAAATATAATTATAATAAATTTTTCACATTGGATTTATGAAGTTTGGAGTTATTTTCGTTATTGAAAGTTACTTTATTATCTACTTGTACAAAGTGTTTTTTGAATTTTGGTTTACTTTTTGCTCTTATAATCTTGTCTTTTACAAAAACTTGTTGTCCTATTTCAAGTTTTGGGGGTTCTGGAGGTACATTTTTATTTGCGGTTGATAAAAGTCTATCTTGTGCTTGTTTGATTTTAACTAAAACTTCGTCATATCTTTTTTGTCTTATTTGTTCTAATCTGTCTGGGTCAATGTCAGCGTCTGGTGAATGAGTTTTGCCAAAAACAATTTCTTTAGGAGTTTTTGAAGTAGAGGAGTGTATTGTGTTGTTGTATTTTTCAACAATTATGTTGATAATGTCACGGGGTCGTCTGTTCGGAGATATGAGTTTTTGAATTCGATATAGCTCAACGATAGTTGAGTGAAACCGTTCAACTGGTCCATTTACTTCTGATTTGTTGCTTGGCGTAAGGTATACGTGGACATTCAGATCTATTAACTTTCCACGCATGTTTGGAGTCTGGAACGACCTTTCGTTGTCCGTCACAATAGTGTCAGGCACTACAAAGGAAGTTACAGCATTCCATAATGCTGGTTCTACGTGTGTTGCATTTCTTGACCGTATGGGTATCATTCTTCCGTACTTACTGAATTTGTCAATGCAGGATAGAAAATATTGTTTTTCAATTTGGAAAATATCAATGTGAAGTATTTGAAAAGGGTATTGAGCTGTGGGAGTTTCTTGAATGGGGATGACAAGAGGTTGGCGATCATACTTGGAAACATTGCAAGTGTCACATGTACGAATGTAATTTTTTATTTTGGCAGATAATTTTGGAAAGTAGAACTCTCTTAGGATTTGAGCTTTATTTTCCGAGATTCCTCTGTGAGCTCTTTCATGAGTGTCCTTGATGATTCTATCTTGTCGGTCTTGATCAGGGATATCTGTCAAAAAGATTTGAGTGAATCTTATTTTTAGGATTCCTGCTCTGCTGAAGTATTTTTTGTAAATTTCTTGCAGTTGTCCTAAAATTTCTTCAGTTGTGTATAGACCGTTTATTTTTGAGGGGTCGAAGTATTCTTTAAGCAAAGTAGTGAGGATTTGTTCGTCGAATTTAGTTCTTCTGATTATTACTCGTCGAAATCCTTCAAATGGATGGGAGATAATTGTGTCAGGTTGGGTGTTGACTTTTTCAATGATGATTTGGCTTCGAAAGACATTCAGCGGTGCTTCTGTGGATAGAATATAATTGCTGTCATCATTATCGGCGGAGTGTTGTGATGGTGTGAGGGTACATATTTGTATTCTGCTCAGGGCGTCAGCAACGACATTTGTTTTCCCTGGCTTGTAGGCAATTTCATGATCGTGTTCTTCAAGAAACGATTTCCATCTCATAAGTTTTGCGTTGCAGCTTTTGTGAGATAAATTGAATGTTAGCGGTTGGTGGTCAGTGATTATTATTACTTTCTGTCCGTATAGGTAGTTCCTGAATACTTTAAGGGCCCAAATAATTGCTAGAAGCTCTTTTTCGGTAGCCGAATATGATTCTTCGGTACGATTGAGAGTTCTTGAGGCAAAATGAATAGGCTTGTCGTTTCCTATTTCTCCTTGACTTAGAACGGCTCCGATTGCAAAGTTGGAGGCGTCTGTCGTTAGTAGAAAAGGTTTCGAAAAGTCTGGGAAATTAAGGATTGTTTGATCTGAAAGAATTTGTTTCATTTCTTCAAAACATTTTCTTTGATCTTCATTAAGGTTAATTTTTTTGTTTGAGGAGGCATTCCCCTCCCCTCTGAGAGTGTTTGTTAGGGGTTTTGCGATTTTAGCAAAATCCTGGACAAACCTTCTGTAATAACCCATTAGACCAAGAAATCCTTTTATTTCTTTGGTGGATTTGGGTTCTGGGTACTTTGTTATAGTTTCAATTTTTTTGTTGCTGGGTTTGATCCCTTCATTAGTTATAACGTAACCTAGGAATTCAATAGATTTATGTAGGAATTCTGATTTGTCTAACTGAACCTTTAGGTTGGCGTCTGATAAAGTTTTGAGGATGATTTTTAGATTTTCTAGATGTTCTTCTAAACTTCTTCCGAAAACTATCACATCGTCAATGTAGACATAGCACCTTTTTCCGATGTGCTCTCTTAGAATATCATCCATGCAACGTTGATATATGGAACTTGCATTGCGTAAGCCATATGGCATTCTACAGAATTCAAATTTTGCATTGTTTACTGAGAAGGCAGTTTTTTCAATGTCTGACTGTTTCATTTGAATCTGATGAAATCCGGAAGCCATGTCCAGTGTCGTGAAGTATTTGTTTCCACCTAACTGATCTAAAATGTTTGCAATTTCTGGCATTGGATAGCGATCGGATATCGTTTTCTCGTTGAGTTTACGATAATCGATCACTAATCTAAATTTTTTCTCGTTAGACGCATCTTGTTTCTTGGGGACTACCCAGATGGGTGAATTCCATGGGGAACGAGATGGTCTAATTATATTATCTCTGAGCATCTTGTTGATTTGCTTATCAACTTCTTCTTTATAAGCGTAAGGGTAGGGATAAGTTTTTTGAAAAACTGGAACCTCATCTGTGGTCCTTATTTCACATTCAATGTTGGATGTGCAAGTTAGTTTTAAATCGGGATTGTAGAATATGGTTTTTTGTTCTTCTAGGATTGGGATAAGCGCATTCTTTTCTGAAGAGTTGAGATGCTCTGTTCTGATTTTTTCATTTAGATTTTCAGAAATATTTATTGATAGATTTGGGTGATAGAAGTCCAGTGGTACTTCAAATGTTTTATGATTGTTTGAGAAAATTTGCAAAACTCTTTTGTTTGATATTAAGTTAAATTGGTTGCCGAATATTATATCGGTTCCAATAATTCCATCGAAAAATGGATGAAAATCTAAAATAAGAAACTCGAAGTTTGTTTCTACTAGTGGTTCAAATATTTTTAGTCTCACAACTTCAGCGGAGGATTTATCTCCAGTTATTCCTTTCACATTCCTAAGTTGAGTTTTTTCAATTTCTTTGCCGGACGATAATGCCCATTTTTTGTTTATAATGTTTATGTTTGCGCCACTATCGATGAGAAGTTTTATTTCTCCTCTGGATGTGGGTACATGGATGTATGGAAGAGCTGCGGTCGTCATTCGACCCACTTGCTTTTCCATTCTTTGTTTTCTAAAAAATTCAGCTCTGCAGAATTATTTTCTTTACTTTGATTCTGTGGTTGAAAATCATTAAATTTGTCATTATAACTTTCATAGAATTCTTGTTCTCGTAGTGTATTGTAATGAGATGTTTCCTTTTGAGGAATTTCCTCTGTGACGTGCGCAAATCTTTTTGCTTGCGGATTATGCGCTTGCATGGAATCTGTCGCATGTCTAGCTAGTTTTGCTCTATTCTGATAATTAATTTGTCGGGATCTGATAGATTCGTCCACTTCCATGGGTGTTGGATGTGGCTGTGCGTTAAAAAATGTTCTGTTTGGGGCAAAGGCGTTTGGAATTGGCCGCCTTGCTGGTTGGTTAAATCTTGCCTGTGGCACCGGGGGTGTGTTCAATCTTTGGGGAAATGTCTGGTTAAATCTGGCTTGTGGGATATTTTGGTTTAATCTAGGTGGAGGAATTGGTTTGAAATTCCTCGGAGGTGGTGTAGGACGATAAATTGGTGAAGGAGTTGGAGTTGGATTGTTTCTCCACGGGTCTGATTTTACCGGAGCGTTTCTAGCATCGAGGTTTAGATATTCAACACAGTAATTAAATGCCTGTGCTAACGAATTTGGTTTAAAGTTTTTGCAAAATCTTGAGAGCGGATCTCCCAAGCCTCTGATGAAAGTATCTAGGGCAATTTGATTGTAAAGTTTTATAATGATGGACTCGTGTCCTTTCCATTGCTCGTCTAAATTTATGGCTGAGGATATTAAAGAAATCATCTCGCGAACTTTGCTGTAATAAGATTCTATGCTTTCATGGCTATTTCTAACAAGAGATTTTAGTTGATGATCTAATGTCATCAGATCTCTTTTGTCAGCATAATAAAGCCTAAGAGTTTCTTTTATGCTGAGCCAACTTGTAGGCGTGTTGCTAGTGACTAAGGCGTCATTAGCTTCACCCTTAATTTTTCTTCTGATAGTTTTTATTATTAGGTGATATCTGAAATCCATATTTAGATCTTGGTACAATTCTAGTATGTCTTCCACATCTAGAATCCATTGCGCCAAGTCTCTAGGATTCCCTAAAAATTCCGGAATGTCCCGCACAATTTGTGGGATTTTTCCTCTGTCCTCAAAATTTACGTTTTGGTCAATGTTAAATCCATTGCCATTGTTTTCAATCGGGTTCATTTTTTGATATTTTGTGATTTCGCACAAATGAAAATAAAATACACTTGATTACTCGCGTCGCGTCGCGGGGTTATTTGATTTGGTTTTTATTGTTAGTTGTGCCTGGTTTCGGATTTGTGATATTGAAGGTACTGGCGGGGTTTAGATGTGCCAAGTGACCTCTGAATTAGTATTTTTTGTGTTTTAAAGTTTTGAGTTCTTTCAGGTTTTGTGAGGTAGTTACTTACTCAGATATTTTATCATTTGGGATGCTCCTTGGGTTGTTAGTTTGTCTGGGTTCCTCTTTCGTTGCCACGTGTTCTTCGCCTCCGTGGATCGCAACTCAGTTAATTAATAACCGATGGCGCTGGGTCCGGATCCTCGGTTCCAATTGATGGGTGACTAGAACAGCTTCGTCTATCTAAAATAAAGGGCAAATAATTAATGCTAGTATTTAGTGACTTATACTTTTGCGGCAGCAGAGGTCCCGACTTTCGGGCGCCAGTTATGTCCGGGTGGGGTTTTCGGTCTTTTTAAAAAGAACAACCTGCACGTTACAAACCTAAATATGAACTAAACTTTATTTCACTCGCTTTCGATGTTACACAAAACGATCCACTTTTGCACGCGTTGTTGGTTGACACCTGAGTACCTCGCGGTGTCTGGCGTATCCCAGCTGAATCAGCAATTCGGGTGCGCTTCCTTCGGTGCGCGTCGGGTCCGACCGTAACTTGCATAATGTGTAAAGTTTTATAAATTTAAGTGTGTGTTTCAGATTAAGAAAAAAAAAGTTAGCGTGTATCGATTTGAGTATACTGGAGTGAGCGTGCAATGAGAGTGGCGACTCCAAGCGGTCGCTAGTTTAGAGCGCTTCCCGACAAGCCTCATTATATCCTATGTTAAAAGTGATGGGAATGCATAAAGTGAAAAAAGATGGCTGCCTTTCTTGTGCTGGATGCAACTTTTGCGTTATTCTATCTCGGCTTGATTTTTTTTTCTCCATATTGGTATGAGTGTGGAGGAGAACTTGTGAGAAGGGATAAAAAGAGAAATTCAAAATAATATTTGCTTCGGAAGAGTGTCACGTGGCAAGGTGTTTGTTTTAGCGAGATCGGTTTGGCTCAGGATGAAGGGGCAGCCCAAGTCGAAGTTGTTTCCTACTAGTGCAAGCTATGGAGATCATGGAGATGGAGGTCCAACTGCCCGATGCGAGAGAAATTTGGTGAGCTCTTTCCATTGTATATTTATTGTATGTGTTAGTATTTTACTATGCTATCTGTATGAAGCGCCTTTTATAGTACAGCGGCAAGTAGCAGAAGTATGGTTATTGAGAGTTACTTTCTTGAAGAGGAGACAAAACAATTCATGTTTCGAAACAATCGCTTATTTGTAATTCCAATTTTCTTTCTTGAATCATATAACTTTAAATAATTTTGAGTAGTTTATTAGCACATAGTAATTCATTTAACATAGGATATAACCCTTGCGTCAAAAACAAAACGTAATTTCATCGAAGAATTTTTTTTTCCATATTTGTTAGATTTCATAACTTTTATATTCTTGCTCTGTAAGTTTATGGATTGCTTGTTTTAATGCATCACTCAAATGCATCAACTTAAGTAGAGTTACCATTCCATCTCAAATAATCTTTTGTCCCTTACCAATCATTTTCCTAGAAAGTATATCTTGATTCTGGAAATATCATTTCAACCAGATTTTTAAGATATCCAATTGTTTATTATCTGTGATAAGATTATTGCCTTAATATTCATTATAGTAAAATGAAACAATATTCATGCGGTATCATTCGATATACCTTTTTCTACAGCCCAGGCTGCTAAATGTCAGTCAATTTTGTGTCTGACACTGACCATTGGCAGCTCTGTCTACAGCTCTTACAATCTTAGCTCTTTACAAAGTTAATTCAAATTGTTTTAAAGAATTCATTTTCATTTTCAAGTAGCAAAATTTTCAACGATCATGTTATCAAAATATATTGAGAATTTATTTAAAAAATAACTTATTTACTTGCTAAACTTTTTTGCTCCCATAATAACATATGGTGAAAACATCCATGAATTTGAATCGAGTTTTTCACTACCAAATTATTTTATTACAATAATACACTTTTCTATTGTTGTTCGAAGCTTGAAAGACTATTCTAGGTTGGAAAGGGTTGCGTCTGGATGGTGTTGAGGTTTGGTTGAGAGTGATGTGTGGCTAAACATGATTTGGGGAGTTTGACAGGTTTTTTGAAAAGTACATCAAATCAGTAAGTAGCCTAACCAGGTCATATGCTGCTTTTGAGACATTATGGTAGAAATCAGTATATTGATATGAGGGTTGAATCTGGGTAAATGCAATAGCATCAAACGTCGCGTAAAAGGTTAGAAGGGCAAATAGAAGAGTGAAAAATAAAATAAAAGTACGCGAACATCTCCACTTGATTATAATTTTATAAAAATTGGAAACCTAGATAGCAAGATTAATGGAATAATGACTTTTAATTTTTTCTTTTTTTTTTTGGTTATTTTCACAATTTGAATTTTTTCACTTCCAAATACTTTGTACACAATCATATATCTCAAACATTGCAAAACTACAGCTCAAATGAAATAATTTTATCAGATTCTCCAAAACCAATATTAAGTTATCTAGCCTTTTGTATCACTTCAATATATTTCTTTACTGTTTAGTGGCATTCATTGAATTAGACCAAATTATTTGAGACGAGTTATTTTTTCTGTTCATAGTTGATAGCAAGCGCAAGCCTTTTTTTCTCCATAATAAAGAAATCAACATGAGGCAAAAAGTAGAATTGCACTGATGAGTTTTCAAAAACGACCTTCATCTATTATTACAACTGACAGCTCATTTAAAATTTCTATCCCAATCACCGAGGCGCATGTTATTCATTAACAAAGTTTTAAAATTTCAAAATTTTTATTATAACTATACTTTGAAATATAATCGGCTTGTTATTGCTGAAAGGTCGTTTTTGAAAAACATCAAAATAATAGGAACATTAGCTAGGAAAACAAGTTAGCTTGGAGAGGGTTTTTAAAAAAAAATGTTTTAACGTTATTGGAATACTTCTGTCTTTCAGAAAGCTTTGGAGCTTATATCACTGCCTCATAGGTATAAGTAGGAGTTTCCTTAGGAAATATCTAGGAGCATAGAAGGTGTAGGAAAAACGATCACACCATTAACCAAAATGGATCCTGATCTATAAACCCTTCCCTACTAACAAAACCCTTTCCATGGATATTTGAATATAGATTCGCAGACGTACAGACGGTTTTCATAGTTGGCGATATTGACTTACCTTTGTATTTAGATTTTTCAAAGCTAGTATTTGGAATATCTAGGGACAAATGGTTGTTGATTGAACCTAGAAAGTATCCAACTAACTAACATCCTTTCATGTTTCCCCCATTGACTACTAGGACGTGGCCGGCGCCGCTATTAACCATATTCAAAGAGAGAGAGCATGAATTTTGTGCAACGAGAATGTACTGCTAATCCCAAGCAGCATTCTATTGGCCTTTGCACAAAGTTGATGGCCTCGGTTAATCGCGGAGTAGCAACCATTGGCGAAGTAGAACTTGTTCTGCCTAGCCACGCCAGCGATCATGGAATTGGAAATGCATAAGTTGAGCAAAGTATAATCAAATATGTTATCTGTAGTTTAAAAAATGATCATATCTAAGCATATCATATATCGTCATATCTGAATATTTTTTATCGTTGTATAAACATACTTACACAGCGTTTCCAGTTCGATGATTTAAGGTGGATATGAGTAGTCAACCAAGCTAAGCTAAGCTAAGCTGATTACATGGTTGTCAAAAGTTTTGGGAAAACAATGTACATATTTTATCTCTACCTTTAGGTATATCTGAATGTGTGATTCCTAATTCCAAGCTTTTTTTTTTATGGTACAACAAAATAAAACAATACTTGATTTGTTTTTAAGATTATATGCTCGTTTTTCAATCATGATTTAAAAGTGTAAAAAATGTAATTAGAGGAATAACCGTTAGATTTTTGTCATTTTGGTCATTTTTGGTCATTTTTGGTCATTTTTGTCATTTTTGTAATTTTTGTATTTTTTTTGTATTTTTTTTGTAATTTTTGTAATTTTTGTAATTTTTGTAATTTTTATCCTTTTTGTCATTTTTGTCATTTTTGTCATTTTTGTCATTTTTGTCATTTTTGTCATTTTTGTCATTTTTGTCATTTTTGTCATTTTTGTCATTTTTGTCATTTTTGTCATTTTTGTCATTTTTGTCATTTTTGTCATTTTTGTCATTTTTGTCATTTTTGTCATTTTTGTCATTTTTGTCATTTTTGTCATTTTTGTCATTTTTGTCATTTTTGTCATTTTTGTCATTTTTGTCATTTTTGTCATTTTTGTAATTTTTGTCTTTTTTTGTCATTTTTTGTCATTTTTTGTCATTTTTTGTCATTTTTGTCATTTTTGTCATTTCTGTCGTTTTTGTCTCCTTCGATATTTTGGAAAAAAACACTTTATTATTCTACATTAAAATTAGACAATTTTCACATAAATTCAATCCAAAAGTTAAAAAAAATATTGGTTCTCAAATGCATTGATTGTCATTTTAAGCAAATTTCCCTATTTTACTAAACTTTAACCTCAAAATACATTGAAACAGCGTTGCAAAAACTCAAACATCTGGCTTTCAAATGCCTATGCAAACATGATGATGGCTACATGCATACATCCAGGCGTAATAATCAGTATCAATCCCATGGGTCAAATGAGTTCATGTTCCAGAAGCATGAGCAGGCCAGAATACAAAATATAACTAGACAGGAGGACAAAACTCGAACGATGAACTTCGAGACCGTAGACTCGATAAAGCCTCGATGGATCAACCACAGTCAGGGAGAGCGAGGAACGAATTTTAACAATGATAACGAATCCATAACCTCAGCCAGCAATCATCCCCCCTTTCTCAAATACCCACAATAGAAATGGCCAACTTTCGGGCTCGACGGAAATGAGTCAACCACATCAGAGTGAAGTTGGAAGGAGTTGTGTTGTTTACTTTCTGCCGGGTGGAGGAAGTTTGCATCTTTTCCCAGGATTGGAATGAAGACCGAAACGTTGTCGTGTTGTTCCGAGTTCAACTTCCAGTCAGCCAGTGATGCCAGCAGCAGCAACGTATTCTGGCCTGGAGGCAGAGAAATACACTCTCTAGCTAGTAGGTACCGAAACAATCTAATCAGGAGCCAAGTGAGTCGTGACCGAAATACAATTTCGGAAACGATTTCTGCGACAGGAATGCTTAATCCTGTGCCGATTTCCGTAAACAGGTACCAGCCCGTTGTTTTTTTTTGTGGATGGTGCAGTGCATTTTATTTTGCCCTGGATGGGTTTAAAAACAACTCAGGTGAATGCTGCCTTTCGTGCAAAGAGGAAAACGAGAATAGTTCCGAAACGAGAAGGTTCGACACCAAAGTGCTACTCAGGAATGCGCCTGCAAGGCAATTTAACTTTCGCATTTACCGTTTACCTCTCGCGAAACTTTCTCTTCACAGCGACATTTCCGTAGATGAAGTAAAAAAACCCCACTTCTCCGGACTAGAGACAAATGCAATCGAAACTGCTGCAGCAGCAAACTAAAAACTTCCACTTCACTTCCCGAGCTGGTTTGGCATGACTCTCTCTAAAATGGTATGACAGTTGAGAGTTGTTAATTGACTTCTGCCACTAACGGGTTGGGTTATTCGTCGAACAATGCATGCAGCTTGCAAGCTTTTACCCAGGAACGATACACGAGAGTCCTTGATCGTCTCGGTTTTCCATCACGGTCAGAATCGTCCATCCATCAGACAAAATCCCCTCACCAACCCTCCACTTTATGTGAAATGGTCCTATTGCGAATCCCGACCCAGCAGTGATTGACGTTCGTTTCGCGTAGCGTAGAATATCACGTCATGTTTGATTTACGATGGTCACAATTACGGAAAATGGCGAATGGAAGCTGTGTGGGATGAACTGAGCTGGGCTGGGCTGAGCGATTCAATAAGTTGATAAAGCGTTTCGAAGTTGATCATTCCGGTGTGAACGCAGGATGAGCACTCTTTCGGTTTTTTTCCCGGTTAGAGTGACTGAATGGAAATTTGCTTCCGAGCGACAATTGTCACTTGAAATCATTTTTTCGAGATAGGCTTGGAAATTATTTGTTGCGATCTTTGTTACGATTGATGCAGCTGCACGCATCGAACATCGAGTTCTGTTGAATCTTTTATCGGTTTTGAAACGTTGTTTCTATCTGAACGATGTACATAACATACATTATGTACATTACTAGACCCGAAAATGCAAAAATTGACTGTTGGCTCCCATATGTCTTTTGATATTTTGTGCGATCTAATGTAAATATTTTATCGAATTGCCTGTTATTTTCTACATGAAATAAGGCAGTGCTAACGAGGGGAGGTTTTAGAGGTTGAACCCCCTCCATGGAAATTTTTTCTTAGTAAAATTATTGGATCCAGAAATGAATTTGCTATAGTAAAAAAAAGTGGATAAAATGTATCAGAAAAATGACTCGTCTCCGGCGGAGTTTGGACTTAATTCATTAGGACATTTATTTTTACAACACTGTATGACCTTCACGATTGAAACTTATTTTTTATTGTAAGTTTAGAATTTTATTTTAATGAACCTATTGTATTGAAACTCAAATCTTGAGACACAATACCCTACCTTTGGAACGGGTTTTTATTAAGAAGTGTAACTGAATAAGTTCAGAATTTGAATCCGACCATATTAACTTCAAATTTATGCATCAAATAATTATTTAACACATCAACAAGTTAGAAGCCATTTGACAGGTGATCAATACTCACAATAGTCAATGGAAATAGCAAAAAAAAAAACTAAAACCTAGTATCCTTTACTTAATTATTAATCTTTATATTATAAATAAAAAGTGAGTATTTCATTATAAATGTTATGCTAATATGAAGTAATAAGAAACCAATTTCAGCCTTAATTAAGAAATTTTTTATTGTTCTTCTTAATGCTCAACTGCACATTCATATTAAAGGGCTTTGATAAATTACACGAGGCCACAAAATTCTCATTTTTCCAAGGAATTTAAGAACTTATTATGATCAATTTAGTTTCCGAATTCAAATATACAATTGGTTTTCTTCATAACAGCTTTCTTTAAGACCGCAAGTATTTTTAACTCCTACGAAAAAAGTTATAGAAGATTTCTATTTGTAAAATACGAGAATTTAAACGATTTTAAGAAAGGTAATAACCCAATTTAATTTAGGATATTTTTTGAAGCAAACATCAAATCGTTTTTCAGGATTAAAAAACCTTTTTTCAGACTTTCTTTAGACTTTTTTTTAATTTTTAAAAAGTGTAGAATTTAAATTTTCAAGATCCTTTTCAATATCTTCATCATTTTTTTTTCCTAATTGAATGAAGTATGACACAAATTCAGAAACGGGTTTTTCTATGTAGGTTTGTTAGTTCATTAGTAATAGAGATGTACCGAATATTCGGCTCACCGAATAGTGGAGCTAAGTATTCGGCCGAATATGCCGAATAGGCCGAATATCTACTACAGACTTGTAAATTTTTCAAATAATTTAGGATAATTTATAAAATATCCAAAAGTTATGTTGTAAAAGCTACACAATCATTAAAAACTTATGGTTTCAGCAAAATATCTAAGGTGTATCCGCGTATCTTCTTAGATAGTACAGGAGTATGCTGAAAGGTATCGCTTTATTCTTTGATTATAGTTTATTCATGGTTTTCTGAATATATTCAGACCACAAATCCAGTAAGAATCCAGATAAGTCAAATCTGGCCGGGATGTCCAATTAAATATTGTTTAAAGCTTCCCGAGTTTCGCTCAGGTTTATTCAGATTATTTGCGAAATCAAATAAAAAATTCAAATTCCGTTTAAAAAATTTTTTAGATTTTATGTTAAATAACGATTTTTCAAAAATTTTAAAATTTAATTAAATTTTGCCCTTTTATTATTTTTTTTTCAATAATCGTCCTGAAAGCCTGGCCGTGTGGATACGTGTGGCTGAAAGTATGGTATGCTTAAGGTTAAAGATCATCTATCTTTCCAATAACTATCTAATATATAAAGATGAGTTGGACTATATATGTTTGTATGCACCTTATACAAATTCACACCGCTTAACCGATCAGCCTGAAATTTGGTACAGTTATGTGTTTGGACCATGGGAAGGTTTTAGTAATAGTTTCGAGCCCCTCCCACCTGAGAAAAGGGACCCTCCCATAGAACTTTCGTTTTTTTCCCACAAACCAAAAGTCATGGCACCCATTTGGTCGGTCGATTTTCGTTTCTTTTGGCGGGATTGTTTTCACCATCACCATGGGCTGGGCATTAGAAACGACCATCCAGAGTTCACGTGTACTGGATAGCAAATCAAAGCTTGCTGAGCATAAAAAATTTGGAAGGAGAAATTTTGGCGGGTGTTTTTCCCTTCTACTGTTCGAATCACGTGGTACCGGTGCGAGTCATTTGATTGCAATAATGAGCCTTTATTTAGGATTTAAAAAAAATTTCTCGCCTGTTAGAAATATATTGAGAAGAACAGTGGTTGAGAATCTCCTAGAATATGCAGTGTGTAAAGTATGGATACATTAATTTATGTTCATTATGAATTGACTTCTTCAGTTGAATAACTATTTGGACAGAAAACTTATGTTCCAGCTTTTAGGAACCAACCATTTTCATATTTTCGGAACTTCTCATGGGAAAACAATTCATAAAACTGAAAGTTGTGTTGTAAGTTCAAGGCTGCGATCTCAACACTTTGATTGTAGGATTTATTAAGTAAAAATAACGAAAAATATACTTGCAATTATTTTGTTTTCAACAAACCACATCAGCAGATTTTAAATTGTATACCAAGCTTCCAAACACGAGTCATAATTATTTCTAAAACTTGCCATTTAAAACTTCTTTTTGAAAGTAAAAATGAAAACATCTCAAGTTTATGTTACGTTTTAAAAATGATGTGAATAAATCCGGGCAAATCCTGGCTTTTTGCAAAAAAAAACCTGGAAACCGGGCCAGACCGGACTTACCTCAAATTTTGATTCAAATGTTCTAACAAATCCGGATAAATCCTGGCCACCTGGCAACCTTAGATTGAAATGTTTTTCGTGATAGAATGGGTTAGCATTCAAGGGAAATTTTTTCAAATTTCTATTAGCAAAGCTTTAGCTTGAGTTAATAGTTATTTAATAATATGAAAACGACAAACTTTGCTAATAATCCCAATTAAAACTTTAAGAAGACTGACAAAACTTACAAAGCTCACATGGCCAAACATGGTCCAATTTGTTATGATGATGAACAAAAAGCTTTCAAAATTTAAAAAAGTCAAACGACTCATTTCGATTTATATTTTATGAACCCGAGCAAGGCCGGGTAAAATCAGCTAGTTATATATATATTTTGCTCAAATTCGACCTTCATCTAATTAAATATCAGAGAAGCAATTTCAAATAGCTTGGTACTTGTTTCGACATGTTTTATCCCACATTTCACAGGAACGCAATCTCTATGGTGACAAACGCCCTAGATGCGACTAGTCATTTGATGCTTTTCAGTTATTTGTGACATTTTAAAAATCAGTTGAGATAAATCATCCCTAAGGATGAGAATCCCGGCAATCGGGATGAATCATCCATACGGATGAAAATCATTGCAAAAAAAATAAAATAAAAAAAATCAGAAAGACATCTACTTAAAAAATAATTTGTAATACATCATCCGATTATATGATATGGTTGAAAATAATCGACTAAAAATCATGAGGTGTATTTATATGGAAGAAATAGAAGGAAATTGAAATAATAGCTTTTGTTTTTTTCATTGAAAACTTAATAGAATATTCGACCGAATATTCGGCCGAATATTCGGCCGAACCACGCTAGGCCTACTATTGTGTGGTGGTTGCTACAACTCTATCAGTATCAACCACTGCAAAATAGTAGGCCTGTGAGGAACAAAACGATGAAATGTGATGAAAAGTTTTTTTAAATTAAAATTACCCTTCCGCTCATTTTCAACATCTTTCACCTTATTCTAATCTTCTATCAGTCTATATTCCTTTTTTTTAATTATTCGTTTATTTCAACCGGCTCAGACCTTGTAGTATTACGGAGCCAAAGTTCCTTTTTTTACATCAATTGCTTAAATCTACGTCACAGATTTATTTTCCACACTGTTTTTCGTTTGATGGTCAATTATTGGTTTTATGTAGTCTGGTTTAATTATTTACAGTTCATTATTCTAAAACTAATATAGCCAAAAAGAAGGAAGAAAAAGATGAAAAGGATACTTAAACGCGGAGATCGATGATTTAAGAAAAAGATATATTTCGAACATGCAGTCAAGGTCTACCGCGCAGCCAGCACATCCCTCACTGGAACGCTAGGTGGTTTCCCTCGGGCCCGAAGGGAGTCTATCAAATTCGCTCTGGCGATAAGATGGTCCTCACAAGACCAAACAATATGCTCGATGTCGTGGTAACCCTGGCCATAGCGACACAAATTGCTGCCAGCGAGATTCACACGAAAGAGTAACGCGTCTAAGGAACAATGATTGGACATGAGACGGGAAAATGTTTTAATAAAATCCCGACTCAGGTCCAATCTATTGAACCAAGGTTTAAGGCTTACCTTTGGGATAATCGAATGAAGCCACCGACCCAACTCATCCTCATCCCATTTTCGCTGCCAGTTGACAAGAGAGTTACTTCGAACTAGAAAGTAAAATTCGTTGAAGGCGATTTGACGCTGATAAATGTCGCCTTCAACCGCGCCCACCTTTGCCCCTTTGCCAGCGAGTCTGCCTTCTCATTGCCCATTATTGAGCAATGTGAAGGCACCCAACGTTACCCATATCTTCTCAAGAAAGTACGGCGAGTGCCTTCCGGGCCTTATTGAACGAATAGCCTCAACAGAGCTGAGGCTATCCGTTACAATGAAGTAGTGTCCAACGGGTCGTGTGGCTATATTTTCCACTGCCCAATGTATAGCTGGTAATTCGGCAATATAGACTGAGCATGGAGATTGAAGACTGTAAGATGCACTTGAAATTTGGTTGAAAACTCCAAACCCGGTACATTCGTCTATCAGGGAACCGTCCGTCTATATTCTTTCAATTCTTAAATATTATTTCTCAATGAATATAAAATTTCACCGATACAGCCGATAAAATAATTTCATAAAAGAAATCAATAATTTTTTAACTAAGCCAATGGGACATCAACCATCATCCTAAAAACTTTTGATGCATAAGGGGTAAGGTTAACTGTGGCCATAAGTTTTTTAGAAGCCATTGAAGTTGAAAATTGTTGCATGTTGCCCCAGTTGACGGTACATTTGGCAATTCCTTCTGTGGCTCTGATTGCAACTTGGTTTCTCAATTTTGAATTAGAAATTCATTTGTTTCTCAAATCTTGATTGTAAATGATGTTTTTAACTTGAGACACTGAATTGTGGTTCTGAATGAAATCCGATTATAGGTTTCGAATTTTACTCTTGAACTTTGTATATCTGTATCTGTATAGAATTTGAATTTTTTGAATTTTTTATATTTTTTTATTTTAAAATTCTAAGTCTAAGATTTTAGTGTTGTTTCCCAGTTGTCATGATGGAAATATTTATTCTGCTTTCGATGATTTGCATTTAATCATAAAAAGAAAATTATTTTCCCTTCGGGCCCGAGGGGTGATAGAGGCCCCCGTGAAAAAAAACGCCCTGGGCCACCCGATGGCTTAATCTGGCCCTGATGATGAGCAATTTGAAACAAAACCATTTCCCAACAAAACCAATTATATATTAATACAACATTGCCGTTCTTTGAACGTTTGATCATATTTATTCCTATTATTCCTTTAATTAATCACAACTTTTGACATCCGTATAACAAAACATTGCTCGGCATCTTGTCACTTCATCACCTCTTGGCCAAATTGTATTCCAAGAAACCCGTACTTATCGGTTGTCCGGCTAGCAAAAACCCATTCAACTCCTTCACGGCTCGTCTCGCATCTTCGATTCTACGGAACTGGTGAGATGGTTAAAAATTATCCATTACTCTAAGGTATTGAAACTACATGACTACTCGTCTGTGTTGAAACCTCAACTTACCGTCACACTTGCATGTATAATTTTCCGCGTAGTTGCTCTCCACACTATAGAACAGTCTTCAATTTCGCCAAACGGTTCAAAAGTACTCCTTAGCAATTCCTTGGTCACATCGTTGCTCAAACCTTGCACGGACACACATCTCTGGAGTTTTTCCATAACTAGGTAATCTTGACTTGGAAAAGATATCCGTAGTTCACGAGAATAGAACAACAACTGATGCAGTTCTATCCGACACAATGAAACTCAATCCATAGTTCAGTTTGCCATGATGCGTCATTTCGAAGCGCAAATCAAGCGCTCTCTTCAGTTCATTGAGTGATTCATAACAAGGTACTCGATTGAATAATAAATACTAACTACTCAGCGCATGCAACTTTGTTGCCATTTGTAGATAAGATGGTTCCAGGGATGCTAGCATTTTTACGTTCCGGAGACCGGACCTCTTTGCCTTTCAAACTATCAAAAGGCCAAATTATTCGCTTCCCTCACGTTCTAAGCCGATTACTCCCAAATTCTAACTTTTTAGAATAATCACCTCATGTTCCCACGAACAAACGTCCTACATTGTTAGACAAAGTTGATGCGGTGTACTCTTAGCCCGTTGATGTGATGTTGTCGTGGGGCTGGGTTGCTTTGAAGATTACCTGATGTAAATTAGGTGAACCCATCTCTGACCATTTATGATAGTAAGGTGGGTAGGACCGTGTAAGAGGATTACACGATGAAAGCCCATTTTGGACGATAGAACTCGTCCGTCCTCCAATGGGGACTACCGACCGGAGACGGACTGCTCCGAATTCCAAACGACAAATTACAATCATTTTACTTTTGATTGTGTACCTATGTGTGTAGGACAACGTAATGGAGCTTAGAAGGCATCCGAGTGAAGGCTGTCGCAGTTGGCCGAGGAATGTCAGAATGTAAATAGGTACCATCTCACCACATCAAAGTAAGCCTTGCCTTGGCTCTTCTTGCCTTGCTTGATGGTGTAATGTATAAAATATGCACCCATTAAAGGGACCGATGGAACCGGCAATAAACTGTTCACAAGCCAATCAAAGATGGCCATGGCGCAGGGCAAGGGGTGTCAGGAAATTTGGACTGCGAGGGAAATCGCAGACATTTTGTTTCGCACATGTATGAGCTTCTTGGGATATATATTTGGTATGCAAATTTCCAACGGGACGACAGCACGACACCGAAGAAGGACGACGAAGAAGAAGTCAAATAAGACGACGATGGTTGTGTTTCCTTCTACGAGACGCCAGTCTGTTTCTCGTTTGGTTCATATCGCAGTTTCCAGGCAAGGGAAGGACATGAAAGTGTTGCCACCATCCCATCGCATTGTAAAAGCATATCGTAGAGCGCATATCGCATGGAGGTTGGTGGATGGCGGTGGCAATAATGCTGTGTCGTTTGGCTGAAAGTGAACCAAACCGTTTTGCATAGTACAAGGATGAGGCGGAACTTGGTGCTTCTGGAAGATGGGATTTGATGTTGCAACCAACCGTCGTCGGCGTCGTCGTTCGATGCTCGGTTACCCGGGTGATGGAAGCAGCAGCAGTGAGCCGATAAGGGTTCTCTGGGCAAGAAGAATAAATTTGCTGCCCAATCTTTGAGCGTCGTTGTCTTGTTTGACTGCAACAAGAATTATTAAACTGGTTGCCAATATTGCAGAATTGTCTTCACAGTTTTTTAATACTTAAGAGTACCCCGACAACATTTTTTATCTGTAGAAATGCCAAATAATAGTTTTGAATTTATGTCAATTAACTGTTTTTTGCTTTGAAACTCCTACCATTGCAAGAAGAAATTTTAAATGGTAATTTGGCAACTCGGATCTTCTATCAGTCAAAGAGACATAAGAAATTTTTATACTTCTACAAACAGCATTTTGAAAACTAAAAAAAACTAAAAATTTTATGCCA